>NC_056742.1:117947673-118162673 GCF_019279795.1 Protopterus annectens | reverse complement strand
TTCCAGTTTTATGAAGACATTAAGAAATTTGGGCATATAGCTGCACAGCTCTACAATTCAGCTGTTTCACTGAATGTAGTCTTTCCACTTCTGATTCCCCATAGTGAGCAGACCCAGCTTACTTTAACTGTTTACTATACTGTGAGATTGCAGTAAATACAAGTACTTGTTTCATTCAGTGCAGAATGTTTCTCTTTTTCTAATGGTTGTATAACCATGGAATTTACATAATGGAGTGTTAGACAGCAAAAACAAACAAAAAAATGGTTTTGTGGTTCCTAAATTTCTTGGTAAACTTGATTTTCTTGAAAGAGCATTCTAAGGGCTTACCAGACCCTGTGAGTAAACAGTGGGTGCCTGTTTAAATTCTAAAGACAGTAACTGTGATTTTTGGAATAGTGGAAGTGCAAGTATAAATGTGGTCTAACATATACTATATCCAAAGTTATGGCACCTCAAAATAGTCCCACTACTCCAAGGTGCATTACTGTTGGAATTAGATAAATATATCAAGTGTCAGGGATGTGCAGGGCAGCCCTGATATTGAGGAGAAATGGGGGTGATGAAGACTCCATGCAAAAATTCCTATAAGGTTTAATCGCAAGTTTCACAATTTGCTGTTCTTTGTTTGAATCATATTATTTTTCAAAGTGAGGAACTCACAATATTGAGTCTCTGACTTCTGATATGGAGCCCACAACAGCTTAGTAGATACTGTAGTAATGAAAAGGTATGGCAGAAGCTTTCAGTTAAATAAGTTACAGGAGTGAGATGAATTACAAAAAAAGAATACTTAGGGAGAAGCCTTTATTATGTTATTCGGTAATGGTAATACTGAGAGATATGTCACTTCACAGAACGGGTAATGAATTTACAGTTTAGATTTCTAACAAAGCTAATGAGAGGCAAATAAATGGTGATAAGTGGGCTGTATGTTATCACTGCTCCATGTGCATGATGGGTATTTACTCCCAAAATACATTTATGTGACTTCACTGCACATGCCTGTTATACAACAGTTTCATGGGGAGATTTACTAAATTACAGAAAAAGCATGGTGAAAATGTAGCAGTAGAAAAGAAACATGACACCATATGGCACAAAGATATATACTAAACAGATTTTGTAGAAGGTAGACTGACAGGTAGCCTGCATAAGGCATCTTCTCTATAGACTCCATATATGCTGCTGTTTGCCATCAGCTGTCATAACCTACCTGAAGAATATTTCAGTCATCATAACTCTGCATGATGTCACCCACTGTATGTAACTTAATTCCTTGAGAATTCTCACATGTGTTTGGCTTGTTCCAAGATTTGGCTTGCATTGGCACTTCATGTTTAATCCCAGACATTTACATTGAGCCGACTAAAGGAGACCAACTGTATTAAAGCAATGTTTATAAAAACATAAAAAAAGAGATAGTTGATATTCTTCGTGTTTCACTGTTGCAGTCATCACACTTGCGTTATCTGCCTGCAGGTAGCCTTCAGTGGGCCCGAATACCAGAGACTTAGTATTTCTGCGTTGGTTGCTGTCGCTCCAGGACTGATGTCAGGACGTCAGAGGTATAAAAACAGGCAGCAGACACCATTACATCAGTCTTTCTTGCCGAGGAGCCCGAAGCAGAAATAGTTTGCACGAGTGCCAGTCGGCCGCTACCTGAGTTTTCGTTTACGAATTGAATCATCCTGAAGTCTTCTAAAACTAAGTATCCCGTTGGGGATCCTTTTTTCTTGCTCTAACCGATGTCAGAAAAAGTTAACAATTGTCTTGCCTGTGAAAAGCTAATACCATATTGAGATTTTCATTTGTACTGCGTCACCTGTTTAGGCCCATACCGCAACGTACCTTGCTGTTGGTTTTGTCCCTTGTTCAACACCCGAACCATTCATCATCGGGCCCTTTTTGTCACTAAATACTTTTGTTCTCAATCTCCGTATTCCAAAATGGCTTCAGTAAGCCATCCAACAACCGATATTCTGAAAAAACATAAGGATAAAGACAGAGAGACTGCACAGGTCCAAAGCTGCCAACGACGCTTCCATTAAGCTAGTCGCTAGTTCGCCAGTACTCAGTGAGGTACTTTCCCAGCCCCTGATGTCCACTTCAGTGGATTTGCAGGCCTCTACCGAGACCCGTTCGGAGTCCAGTATGCCCTGAGACTCTTCTTCGACTATGGAACCTGTGGATGTCTCTACCTTGGATGGGTCCGGAGCCGCTGAGCAGGCACCGGCTTCTGAGGAAGTTCTTTGCACTACCAATGTTCGACATAAACCGACAACTTAATTTCTGTCTAAAACTACAAAGTTTCTAAGGCCAAAAGTACACCCTATGCCTAGAAAACTGATGACCAAAATGCATGCACCTGCTCCCTTGCCAGAACATCAAATGCTTAGAATGGCCGAAGACCTTATTATGCTGATTAGGGGAAGTCAGCCTTCCCCTGTTAAGAGAAAAAGAGATCAGTCCCCAGCAGCTTCAACAGATCAAGAGTCTAACGACTCTGAGGATTCTGATTATGAAGACATGCCCTTATCTGCTTATGATGATTCAGATCCAGAGGAATCCATTCCCTCTGCCTCTCCTCCAGAGGATTTTTCTTTTGGTGAAACCTTACATACTTTAAGAGAGCATTTCCATTGGGAATGTCAAGACTATCCTCAGTCCAAAAAGAGACTCAGAGAATTTCTAGACTTGTCACAACATAGGCCTTTAGCAATACACCCAGTCCTGGAAGTTGTTGATGATGTCTTTATGGAATCCAGTCTTACTCCTGATACCCTACCCCCTGCTCCTAGGGAACCAAACAGGTACTACAGAGTACCTGATTCTCACAAATTCCTTTTCAAAAATCCTACTGCTGACACAGAGGTCATTTCCCAGGGGCCTAAAGGTATCAAAGCAATTACAGCTATGAATCCCACCCCTTCGGACAGGGATTCCAGTGCTTTGGACAGATGGGGTAAGAAAGTATATACCTCTGCAACTCTCGCCATTAGGGCTTTGAACTGTCAGTTTCACATACTGAAGTACCAACAACGTATTATGGAACTTATTAAGCAAAAAAATGGCTACCCTTACAGACTGTGCAGAAAATAAAGAATTGCAACAGCTTATGCAATCTGCAAGCCAAGTCAGCAAGCATACATTGCAGTGTGGCTTTGACCCTAGAAGCATCTTGCAGGGCAGTAGTCACTGGTTCTGTACTGAGAAGGCATGCTTGGCTTAAGGAGCAGACCTTGCCAGACCACGTTAAATCAAAGTTATTAGACGCTCCTTTGAACAAGGACAATCTGTTTGGCACCAAAGCAGAAGAGGTTCTTAAAAAGATGGATGAAAAAGGTAAATCTATGCAGATAGTCAAAGTATTCTTGTAAGTATAGCCTCTTAGATTCAGTAGGCATTGTCCCTTGAGACATTGGTCCTTTCCAGCCCCCTCAAGGCCATCTCAAACTAGACCCAAGGGAAACCAACCCCCCAGACTACAGTCTCAGGGTATGCAGAGATCTAAGCAATGGAGTGCCTCCACCTCTAAAGCAGGGAGTGCTAAGCCACCCCCTTACGGAAAGAATTCCCAGTGACTTCTCAACTCCACTCCCCACCTCTGCTCAACTGCTTGTGCCCCTAGGAGGAAAACATGCCCTTCATGCAAAAAAATGGATTTCCATCACCAAAGACAGATGGGTCCTCAACAGTGTATCCCAGGGGTACAAATTTTACTTCCACTCACTGCCAACTCCAAAAGGGTTCCCAGATCTTCCTCCAAACCAGTGGGCAGAGCACAAAACCAAGTTCAATCCCTGCTCTCTATAAAGGCAATTCAGCCTGTTCCTGTGGAACAGATAGGTCAAGGATTCTATTCCAGACTTTTTCTGGTACCCAGAAAAGAGGGCATTTGGTGCCCAATACTAGATCTTTCAGTTCTCAACACCCTCCTGGTGGTACCAAAATTCAAAATGCTCACCCTGCAGCAGCTTCTGCCTATGCTAGCCAAAGATGCCTGGTTAAATTGTATGAGGTTGTATGACAGTAGGCATACTGATTTGTTTATGCCTACTATTGGAGATGGTTTTGGAACATAACATTTTTTTGTTCCAGAGGAATTGTTTTTGGCAGAAATCAGGGGTCACCATGGGTACCAGTTGTGTGAATTCCTACGCCAACTTGGTGATATCTGAGTGGGAACACTCACATGTCTTGGGTAAATGGAGCACCAATATAGTCATCTACCGATGTTTTGTCGATGATATGTTTATTGCCTGGAAGAGTGACAGGGTGCGGTTGAATGATTTTGTCCAATACCTTAATGGCAGCAGTCAGTTTCTTAAATTTACCATGTCTTGTTCGCAGGAAGTGATTGACTTTTTGGATGTGAACATCAGAAAGGTGGGTGATGGTTTTCCTACCAGCATGCACAGGAAGGAGTGCTATAGAGCCTCTCATTTGCATAGGCAGAGCATGCACCCTAATCATGTCTTTAGTAACATCATTACTGGACAGGCCGTGAGGGTGTCCAGACTTTCCAGTGAACAGGTGGCCTTTGATCGTAACTTGATGAGCTTGAAAAGTGAATTTACCTCTAGGAGATATAGTGTGGCAGAGGTGGATCAGGCCTGTTTCAAAGTTTTGAATGAATGGTTAGGAGGGGCTAGGCCGTACTTCTCAAAGAGAAGCCTTACTTTGGAATCATCACGTTTTGGGAGTGAGTGTCCCCCCTATTGTTTTGTCCTTTTTGCAAGGGGTAGTGGATGTCAAGGGCATCATTAGAAATAATTGGCACATTTTGGATGTTGATGAGAGATTTTCAGATATTTTGAAGTATGATCCAAGATTTGTTTTAATATGACAGGAGGAATCTGAAGCAATGGTTATGTTACCCAAAGAGTGGTGTGCCCCATCCTGTCAGTATTAATGGCACTTCTAAATGCAATAGTTGTAATTATTGTTAGTTTATAGATTTTTTCCAGATTTTTTAGACAACCAGTGACAGGCTACCTTTGGAGTATTAAGATGAATGCTAATTGTAACACTTAGCATGTTGTTTATCTTGCCCACTGGCAATGCTGTTTTCAGTTTTACATGGGCAAGACTAACAGGTGCCTCAAGAAAAGGATCATGGATCATTTGTACTGTATTCGCAAAGGGCACGATTTCAGTGCCCTAGCGAAACGTGCTGAATACAGACTCAACACATTCTTTTGTATTTCAGGTTCTTTATGTAGTGCATCCCAGTATACGAGGAGGAGATTTAGTGAATTGCACTGAGGTGGTGGAATTGGAATGGATTCTTAGGCTAGGGACACATCAAGCCATGTGACTCAATGATAATGTTCCCCTTAGACCACTCTTGAGATCTAGACATTTGAAGTAATGAACTTCTCATGTGAGCTGTTTGTAGGATGCACAATAGCTTTATTACTCCATATACTGCTTTTATACTATTCAGTTTTGATGCATGGTTCATCTTGTATATATTTTATAAATATTTTTTAGGTCATTTGAACACACTTTTTGATGTTTTATAGGGCCAAATATAACTAATTTATGCATTTTATGTTGAATATTTTTATGTTTTTTTGTGTTGAGTATTAGTTGTATCTGTCACTTTAATCAGCTGTTTGCTGAGATAGTAAGCTGTGATAGGTAGTTGTAACATTTATTAGTGTAGCAGTTACATTTTTAAATTGTCTGATGAAGCAGCTTGTTGTGGTCGTGAAAGCGCTTACGTTCTTATTAAACATTTATTGTTTACTTTGGAAGTTTCGATTAGCATTTATTTGCTGTTTTCTGCCAGCTACTGGGTTATTTTGTTAATTTTGTGCTTTACTGCTGTACTTTGTTTTTTTGGATCTAAGGTATGGTGTTTGTTTCTTTCTTCCTCATATTTAGGTTCTGGAAGGAAGACAGAGAGATTGATAGCTTGGTATAAAATGAACTCTGATATCACTTTATGCATAAATGAAGGATTAGTTCTCAAAGAAACCCTGTCTTTGTGAAAAATGACATAAGACTGATCCACCATAAGAGCTTACAACTTAGATACTCTTGTTGCAGAAGTCAGAGCAATGAGTAAGAATTTTTTTCCATGCCAGGCCTGATGAGCTAGTTCAGATAAAGCAAGAATTATTTTTTCTAACATAAAATTAAAATTCCAAAGAATAGCCACCTGTTTTCTATGAAGCTTCTTATACAACACTCCTTTAAAAACATTTGCACGAGACTTCATTGAAAGGGGGGGGGCATGTGCAGAACATGCAGAAAACTCACACAAATAATGTAAAACTGGAGAAACATTGGCCCTGAGTGGGTGCTGATTCTTTTGTTAGCATCAACTAGAAAACCTTTTTTATATTTAACAATACATGATTTTCTAGTAGCGGCTGTTCTTGCTCCCATTAATACCTGCTGCACGTCCTCAGGAAAAAAGGTGCATTAAAGGTATTAAAATTTTATTGTCCAGTCAGTAATTTGCAGTTGTTTGGGGGTCAGAATGTATCAAACACCCATGGTCTTGTGTGAGTAAACAGAATTTGTGGTGACACTTGTGGTAACTACCCTAGCCAATTTCAGAAGAAGGGAGAATCACCATTGCATGGTCCAGAAGGGAGCCATCACAGTGATACCTTCTTTATCTTCAAATGTACCTTGGATGTTCAAGTAAAGGTTGGAAAAGTGTACAGGAGCATTCCTGTCCAAGGTAAAGACAAGTCATCTGTCCTCCAGGCAGGCCTTTTTGCATGGAGTCCTGGAGCAGTATTTTGTCAACTAATTGTTTAGAGAGGAGGGGAAAAGATATATTTTTGGTGTTCCCCACCGATGGATCAAGTACTGGAATACCATATAATTCAGTTTCCATTCCTAAAGGTCTGTCCTGGTCCTGCTCATTGCTCTTATGGAATGTAAGATGCCTGTAGAGTGAGATTGTGCTGGAAAATTATATCCCAGGCTACCGTGGCTAGTCTGCACAGACGGTAAGATCCAGTTTCTTGCTTGTTTATGTTCCATATCACTGTGATGCTGTCTGTAAACACTTGTAGAAATCCCAGGGAACAGAGATGATTTAGAGAATGTTGAGAGCATTTGTGAGAGCTAACATCTCTTCTATGTTAATGTGTTTTGGTGTGTCTTTTTTGTTCCAAAGACTCTGCACTTTATTCCTACTGAAGCTGCTCCCCAAGCAAAGTGAGAGGCATCTGTTGTGACTGACTGTGGTGGAGAAGGAAGGGATAATCTCCCATTTCACAAATCCTAAAACTGAGTTTGAAAAAAATCAGAGGATGTAGATGCTAGAACCACTGTGCCTTTCTTTTCTCATGTAGAGTCTTGCTAGAGGCATCATGCGTATCATGGATGCTATGAGACCCAAAATACCTTGCTGAAATGGATGTCTGAGTGAAAAATCCCAGGAATCGATCTAAATACAAATCTATTTTTCCTGTGGAAGAAAAGCTCTTTGAACTGAGATGTCCAGCAGACACAACTGAAAAAAAAAACATCTTATGAGAAAGAATCTGAAAAGGCTTCTGAATGTTCTCTTTGAATTCCAGCCTGTCTAGGAGATTCCTTAGCCACGTCAGAGAATCCTGATACTGCAAAAAGGAATCTGTAAAGATAAGCAAGTCATCTTTATAGGGAAATATATGAATACCTTGCAATCTGCAGTAGGCTATCACATGAGCTAGACACTTTGTGAACACTCTTGGAGCAGTAGATAGCCAAAAGGGAAAGACAGACAACTGATAATGTGATCCAGACACACAAAACCTCAAAACAAAAGGCCTAAAATCTGGATCTGTAGGAATGTGATGGTCGGCATGTTTTAAATCCAAGGTTATAAGGCAACTCAAATTGATAAGGAGTAGCAAGTTACGATATGACAACATTTTGAACCTGGGCACTATCACAAACTGGTTCATAAAGGAAAGGTCCGGAACTGTTCTTCAAGATACTTTTTTCTTTGACATCAAAAACATCCTTGAATAAAATCCTTTTTCAAAATGAGGAAGAAGGACAGCTTCTATCACTACCAATCCAGCAAATGCTGGATGACAGGAGTGAAAAGAAGAGGTTTTGTGGTAAATGGCAAACCCCTTGAATCAACTTCCCTCCTTCATCATACTTGTAAATGATCTCTTCAGAATGGCCAGCTTCTAAAGCTTCAGAGTACATTTTGTGCACTCAAACCATTTGTAATCTTGAGCTGAACTGAACAAAAGTCAGGTTTGGGTGTCAAGCCCTTCAGACCTTCCCTGCGGCTGAAGTGAGTGCTCTTATGTGGGCTTTTGAGGATCCATGGTCATCTAACTTTGTTCCATTACTAGACAGATAAATTCCCTTGAGAAGAAAAAAATTCCATTTTACTTTTTTGTGACATAAAACTTACTTCTTTCATAAATGTTTTATATTTTAGCTAGGTAAAAGGTGTTTTATTGACTGTCATGTGACTTATTCATTTTTAAACAGTGTCTCGTTTTTACTTTTCTTGTAAAACATTGTTAAATCTTAGTTTAACCTATTTTTTGTGAATAAACTGGTGTTATTTTACTTTTTGGAACTGCAGTAAGTGTTTAAAATGCATTTTACTGTGTTTTTTTAGGGAAATGTTTACTTTTTTTTAAACTTCCATAGGAATCAGGAATGTTTTCATAGTTTAAATATGGAACAATCTACTTGCTCCTTGGATGCACTTTTCTCTAGCCACAAAAAGGGAAAGATTGTTAACTTGCCTTTGCCACTACAGCTGGCTATTTTGCTTCAGATACATGAGTGACTCTGTTTTGGTCAAAGCTGGTTCCTTGAACAAGTCATCTTTTTCCTTGTGTCCTGCTGGTATATTCCCTACAGCTACGATAGACACATTCTCTGTGGCTGTTGGTGTGCCTTTGTCAGGCAGAAAATAGCTATTCTTGTTGATACTGGGAGAAGTGGCAAGGAATGCCTCTCTGTTTAGCCAGATAGCTGTGCCATCCCTAGGGAGGTGATTGCTTGCAATTTTGGGCCCATTTCTTCAGGAATTCCTTTCAAAAAGAAACAAAAAAATAAACATACGTCTTCTCTCTGAGGGACACCAGACTTCAGTGATTTATTGGACTTAGCTCAGGGATAAGTGCAGGCTTCTGGCTCTTCTTATATGGCTGGTTCTGGTAAAAGAAAAAAGGATAATTCTGTTCATGAAAAGATTCACGAGTTTTAACCTCAAAATGAACATGAAGGGACAGATGATGTTATGTTTCCAAAGATTTTTGACTCAGATTCTGAGACGAGTGTGACTTTGGATAGTCCCTGTGAAGGAGTCTTTTTCTCTGAGACTATTTCCAGACTGAATCAGTTGTTTCAGTGTGAAAACAATGATATCTCTCAATCACTCATACAACAATATAATTTGTTACAACTTGAATTTCCAGAATCTAGGCCTATTCCTCCTGTTTTTTTCCTGCTTTGGAGGACGTTTTTTTCACAGACTGCAATTTAACTGATAGGCTGCTACCCCAAAAAAAGCAGATACATTTTATAAAGTTCCTCCGTCTTTTAAGTTTTATACACTAATCCCAGTGACCCTGTAGCTATAGTTTTAGCAGAACCAGCTGCTGCTATGCATTTAATACTAACTCTTCTCCTTCTGACAAGGATGGGAAGGCGTTTGATAAGTTTGCGAAAAAATGTATGTTTCTGCAAGCTTACCTTGGCCACTTATGAGAACTGAGGAATGTTTTGGCACTGGTTTCTACTTTTCAGGAGAAATCTGTTTGGTGTAATTTGGTTTGTGCTGATTCCTGAACTACTACTCATTGTTTAAAAATGTGTTTAAAATGTACATATATCTCAGCTGATTCCACTGGAACTGTTAACAGGAGGCTTATGTGACTGCATTCACAAAACCTCTAAGAGGATGTCAGAAATTAAATTCTGAATTCTCCCTTCAGTAGAGAATTAGCTTTAGACTTGGGCAGGACATAATCCATATAATTTAGGCTACTGTGAAACTGATCAATATGAAGACCATCACTTAATATACTCAATTATAGTGCTACAAATACGTTTTGTATGGCCTTAGCTCATTTGAATAATTTTAACTCCCACAAATAATTCTGACGTTATTAAAATTAGCTAGGTTACAGCCAAAGGAAAAAGCATAGAAGTTGAGAAATATTTTATTTTGTGATATTGCATTTGAAAAGATCATTATGACCTTGAAGCTACACTGACACCTGTGTATGAGGTAGTATGTGCACTCATGTTTATTGCTATTTGGTTGTATTTAGGCAGAAACCAGTGTACAAAAAGCATCAGTGGACGCTAACCACTCTACCCAACAGTTGGAGAAATCCATAGATGAGTTCCAGCAGCAAAAGTTGCAAGATGTTAAGGTAACAGTGCCAGATTCATCAGTCTTTTCAAATTCTTTTGCAGTGTTGTAGTGGCTACTGTTGTTACCTCATGTGCACAAGGTGTAGAGTTCAGGATCTACAAATGCTAATCACCACTGAAGAACCTCTGTGTCCATGAGTGGAACTCCTTCACTAGCTGCTCCTAACCACTAAATTGTTTGTCATCTTGAAGGGCAGAATTGAAACAGACCAGCAGGTGGAGTGACTTGTGAGTATGTTCTAAACATGTGAATGGGTTGTGTTTTTCATAAATGCTCACAGTTTAATCATGCCTCCGATTTTAACTTAGCCTTGAGATGTTGCAACCATGATTTCATCTAAAATATACTTGGTGGGGAAGAGTGCAGCTACTGTGGGCTGTTATCTTTAACTCAGTGTGACCTTCCATACCATGGATTATTGTTGTTTTCCAAAAATTTCCTACTGGGTTCAGTCTCTGAACTATGGCATGTACTACACTATTGAATTTTGCATTCTAATCTTTTTTCTATTAATATTTTACTGAGAACAAATACTATCCCATGCACTGCAAACACAACATGTTAAGCATACAGACTTATTTTCAATACAGACAACTGCAAACAGTACAGTGAAAGAACACAAAAACTACTCCCCTTCTCCCGCTGTTTGCTAGAGCTTGTAGTATTTCGCTCCATCTCAAATTCATATTAATAATACTTATCATAGAGTTTTATTGGTATAAATGTAAAAAGTGACAGCATTAATATGACTGGTTACATGTAATGCTAACAGAAATACTAAAAAAATGAAAAGAGAGAGTAAATGGAATCACTTCTAACAATTAACTTCACTCCCTGAATAAATATTGTATCAGCCTGGAAGATTTGATCAAATTCCCTTCTCTGCCTCACTCTCCATCCGTTGAAAAAAGGTGCCCTTATGAGGCCTCATTTATATTCAACTATAGAGAAAACAGCTGCTGTAATCTTTCTTGTTTAAACATTCCCTGGTGGAATAATCCCAGTGCCTACACCTTTGCTGATACTCAAGCTGTTCTCCATACTTTGGATATAGTTTTCAAGATCAGTAGGACATACAACTACTATGCATCACATCTTCCTGAAGTCATTGGTTAGCAGTTAGTTCATGGATGGGTTCTGTGTCAGGAAAATCAAACGTTTGGCCTACTTCTTATTCCCCATTTAATGATTCTAGGACTTTAAACACTGTCCATCAAAACTCCTGAATAAGAATACGTTTAAAAATCTGTGACCTCAAGATTGACATACTAGTGTATCTCAAGATTCACTAACTAGCACATCCTCCAGCATCTCACCCATTTCAGTTGTCTCCAAGAGGTCCTATTTGGATTTAAAAAATAATTACTAAACACATTCTGTCTAAAGATATCCACAGGGAGTACAAATCAAAACACTCTTAAAGCTACTCTCTCAGATTTCTCTCAGAGTTTTAAGGAGTACAGCTTACTTGTACTCATTCCCCACCTTCAAACAGTCTGGGTTTGAGGCCTATCCTGTCTCTGATTTAGTATTTATAAATGCTTCCCAAGAGGTGACCAGTGTACTGTATCCTTCATTTTCTAGTATCCATCCCATAATATTATCATAAATTGCCATCCATAGCAAAGCAATGGGTAGCACCAGCGCTACTCTACTGTACAAACAACTTCCTCAGTTTAGGTCTTTGGGTATTGTAGTTTCCCAGAAAAATCTTTCATTTATATAATACTTTCAGTTTGAAAGAACTGTTAATCCCAGTTATAGCCTTTGTCCTCCATATGTTTGACAACTGAAACAGAACCTACTCATTCAGCCTCACTACTTCTGTAATAGGCCACTGGATGTCCATTATTTACTTGAATGTTATACCTTAGATATGTTTGTACCGTTCTCCATACTTAAATGGCTTCCATTGTTTCCTTGGGGAAATTGTTTGCTGTCATTACTCGGGGGAAGCATTGCAACTACCATTTGACTAACTTGAGCAGCAACACTTGGAGAATGAACTGCCATCACGGTAGCTAGTGCATACCCTTTGAGGTATGGTAGTCCCATTCCTCTTACTTGCTTCTTCAAGGTCTGTAAATCTCTTAGGGAGATAGAAGGGCTGTGCATTCCCCATATTACTCTGTTTATACATTTCTCAAACACCTTACCATATCTTTTTGAGAAACAGGCTGTTCAAAATATTATAGGGTAAGACAGCCTCACCTGCATTTGCTGCTTTAATAAATTACAGCAATCTTTGGAATTTGTTGTAGGTAGCTGTAACTAGACCCTGTTGTAATTAACACAGCTTCCCTCCAGTATTTTACATAAAGTTGCACAAGCAGTCGACCATCTCAGTCTTGGGACTGCTGGAAACTTGGAAGCTTTGATAATAAAACATTGGGACTACAGTTTACATCCAAGGAAGTACATTAAATTTTCATTTATAACTGCACTTATCTTACCATTTATATCAGCTTTGTGTATTGCATTTACTCTTTATCTGAAGTTAAAGCTATTAATTTAAGGTGATTTATATAGTCTGCAGTGCTTTGGTTTCTGTGCTGGGCCTATGTGCTTTTCTGAATTTGTTGTAGCTAGTTTTAACTAGAGCCTGTAGTACAGTAATTAACCCAGCCCTTCCTGTTATTTTTCATAACGCAAGCAGTCTGCCATCTGTATTGGAACTGCTGGAAACTTGGAAGCTAGATAACATTTGGACTGCATTTTGCATCCAAGGAAGTACATTTAAACTACATTTATAATTGCACTTATCTTAACATTAAATTTTAAATACATTTTGTGTGTTGTGTTTGCTCTTTATCTGAACTTAAAGCTATTAATTTAAGGAATTTTATATTATGCAGTGCTTTTTGTTTTTTGCGCTTGTCCCTACGTAAGCAGCAAATACGTTGGTTAAACAGGATGATACCCTGGAGTTCATTCATGCCAACGTCTCCATAGACAAGGTTCCTTACCACATCCTAGCCAGCTACAGTTTGCCTTCTATGACCCATAAGGCTCAGAACTCATACCTAGACCTACTAGAGGTACTCACCTTCTAGCCAAATACTCTGTTCATGGGAGACTTTAACTACCCCTCTATAGACTGAGAAGTGTACACTGACTCCAGTTCATAGGCATGTTTCCTGGACTATATCAACAATAACAATCTGGACCAGATAGAGCACTCTCCAACCAGAGGATTAAACATATTTGACCTAGTATTCACCAATATGGCAGAGCATTCCACCTCCCCCCCGCCCCATGTCGCATCCTCATTGGTGAAACTGGACCACAAAACTGTCTCCCTGAAAAAATTAACCTGGAAAACCCAACTAAACCTTTAACAGTTAGTAACTATTCTAAAGCAGACTACATCCTATTAAGACAGTTTGTCAAAATTCATGACTCCCCCAAACTCCAAGAACACAGCTACTCATACTGAATTATTTACAGAAACCCAGTACAAACATTTAAATGGCTGCATTGAGGCTGCCATACCTACCAGAAGTAAGCCCGGATTTAACACCAAAAATAAATCACACAGGTGGAATCCTTACTGTAACAGACTATATATAACAAAATAAAGTCATGGCCAAAGTCAGACAGAGCAACTCTCATAGAGACAAGAGCTCTCTGATTCAACTAAACAAGAAACTAAGAGGTTCATAGGTTCATGGGTTAGTACTAGGCTATCGGCCCTAGGGCCTATACAAGCCTAACCATAACAATTCCCTGGCTATTTCTTCCCACAATATTTACTTCCCTGGACCCCTGTCTAGCAGGGCGACTGACGTGATCCCCGGGATGAATTTCCTATCTCTCATCCAATTGTCAAGGTTCCTTTTGAAGAGGGCCAAAGAGACGCTCTGCTTGACATGTATGGGCAGTCTATTCCA
Source organism: Protopterus annectens (assembly GCF_019279795.1). Lineage (NCBI taxonomy): Eukaryota > Metazoa > Chordata > Ceratodontiformes > Protopteridae > Protopterus > Protopterus annectens. The sequence continues at coordinate 118,148,411 of NC_056742.1, read as the reverse complement.
GAGTTTGAGGAGTCTCTGGGTCAGGAACCTATCCCTCCAACATGTTTTGTTCATTGTGATGACAAGGTTTAGATCCCTGGAACATGTAGCTCTGAGGGATTGGGATTTCTTTAAGTGTAGCATGTCCAACAGCTCTGAGTTTGACATGGCCTTGTATGTTAAAGCAGAGATCGCCTCTGAGTAGACGATATGCGACAGATTATAGCTGGAGTATTTTTAGACGGTCAACATAGGGCATCTGCTTTACGCCTGTGATTCTTTTAGTGAGGTATTTCTGTGGCCTTTCCAGTTGTTGCAGATGTCTTGAGAGGTACATACCAAATGGGGCATTGTATTCTATAATAGGTCTAATGAGGGATGAATACAGTGGGACAATGACCTCCTTTTTTCTGAATGAAAAGCCCTTAGTGATGAGGTGTGCCACATAGAAGGATTTCCTGACTGTTGTGGTGATGTGGTTATCGAAGGTGAGACCACTGTCCACCTGTGTCCCTAAGTCTCTTATCACACTTTCGGTGTTTAGTGCACTGCCACCTATGTGGTAATTCACAGGTACATGTTTTTTTCCCAAAAGGGATAACTGTACATTTCTTGGCATTGAGCTTGAGCCCATGGCTCTGGCACCAAGCATCTATTTCTGTAAGGCCCTTTTGTAGAATATCCACATCATTTGGGGATTCAATAATGGCTCCCAGTTTGCAGTCATCTGCAAACTTTGTTAGCCAGAGTCCCTTAGTGTTGGCCTATACTTCAGAGAAGTAGATGTCAAAGAAGAGTGGTCCTAGGACTGAACCCTGAGGTACTCCACTTGTCACTTGTCTGGAGCTGGATTTGGAGTCGGCTACTTTTACATTGTGGGTTCTTTCAGTAATCTAGTTGGCAACCCATCAAGTGACATAGGGATTAATGCCCAGCTTAGTAAGTTTATCTATGATTCCAGAGGATGGGATGGTGTTGAAGGCCTTGATGAGGTCCACATAGGCTGTGTGGACCACCTTACCCATGCCCACAGCTCTGGAGACTGATTTGAAGAAGTCAATCAGGTTCAGTAGACAAGATCGGCCCTTCATGAACCCAAATTGGGTGGGGTTCAGTGTTTGAAGGTTGCTAATGTCTTTCTTTATAAGTTCCATGATAACACGTTCTATGGCCTTGCAGATCAGGCTCATCAGACTGATGGGGCAGTAGTTCCCAGGGTCCAAGGTGGATCCCCCCTTGTGGAGTGGGTTAACTGTAGCTGTGCACTACTCAGTGGGCACAAAGCTTGAGGTGAGGCTATGATTAAATATGACACTTAGGTGAGGTGCCACTTCATTTTGTAGTTCATGTAGTACACAACCTGTGATGTCATCTGGTCCCATAGATGCTATATTCTTAGCTTTGGAGAGTGCGGTTTTTACCTGTGTGGCCATTATTTCCAGAATTTGGCAATCTTTCAGTATTGAGATTGGCCCTTTAGAGGGTGGGGTGGTGAAGTTGGCAATGAATCGAACTGGCAGGATATTGGCAATATCCTTGGGATCAGTATATTTAATGCCATTCTGTTGTAGCTCAGAGCAGATCTGAGCATTGCCATTTAGATTCTTGACATAGCTATAGAATGCCTTCTGGTTGTCTTTTGAATCTATGGCAATTTTATTTTCGTAAATAGCTTTGGAGGATATTATGAGGCATCTCAGCTTCTTACTGAGGCTGGTAAGGGAGTTTTTGCATCCTGGGATTTTACTCTTTTCTGCAACAGTTTCTTCCATTTGTTGTAAAGTTTGTTTATGGCAGGGGACCACCAGATTAGGTTCCTTTTTTTGGAGGAGAGCGTCTTGGTTCTATTTGGGATGGCATGATTCATGCACGAGTGGATGTGCTCATACAGTGCCTTAGTGTATGATTCTGCAGTTGAACTTTCAGTTCCAGTCTGCATGGGTGTCATAAAGGTTGTCACTTCTGATTTGAGTAGCATGAAGTTGGCTTTGGAGAAGTTTTTTACAGAGGTTTCCTTACTGGGGGGTGGGGGAGGGGTGTGGATGTCAAGGGTGATTAGCTTATGGTCAGACCTGACCGACGAGGGGGTGACCACAGGTGTAGAGCATCGATTTCCCATGTTGGTAATGACCAGGTCTAGGATATTGGAGTCCCTGATGGGACTACAGATTAGTTGATCCAGGGCATTGGAATTTATGAATTCCATGAACCATTGGGCAAAGATGTTGGTACACGAGTAGTTTTCCCAGTTAATGGCAGGGTAGTTGAAATCACCCAGTATTAGGGTGTTTGGTTGTATCTTAATATTTTCCAGTATGTCTAGAAAGGTGTAGTGAGAATTTTGGGGCATGGTGGGGGATCTGTAGCAAGCTACAATTTGGATAGCAGTCTTACCTAGTGTTAGTTGCACCTGGAGAAATTCAGACACATTGCATTGGGCAACTAGCCTGGTGGTGTGAATATCCTTGGTGAATATGGACACTTCTCCACCTTTAGTGTTTCGGTCCTGGTTTGGTGGCCGAAAAGTGTGGTAAGAGTTGTAGCCTGGTATTGCAGGGGTGCTTTCTGGAGCCTTGAATCAGGTCTCAGTTACTGCTCAGATATCGATGTTCTCTATTTTTAGGAGTGCCTCGAGAGAGTGCATTTTGAGGTGTAGATTTCTAGCATTCAGTAGCATTACCTTCAGATTTTGCATGCTTGTACCTGTTAAGGTGGTGGTTTTGTCCTTTGAACTTTGCCTAAAAAAGGCACTATAGGGGTGGCAAGAGCCTTAGCCAGTAACCTGAATCCCAGGGGCGACAGATGCAGGCCATCTCTGGCAAAGCATTGTGGTCTGTCGATCATGTCGTCCCAGGTCTAATACAGTCTAACAAGGCCAATTATGAGGTCAGAATAGCCTCCCAGGCTAAGGACAATCACAACGCCTTCTTTAGCTATGTCAAGAACCTTTTGGGTAATACTCAGCAGTTTGCAGAACTGATGGTAAATAGCATAGCTTTCACTGACCAGGGTGACATAGCAAATCTACTGGCTGATAAATTCATCTCTAATGTCACCCTTCACTCTTTCCTGTGAAATCTCTTCTAGTATATCCCCTCTAACAACTGGAAGCAGGTTCTGCAGGCACTCAAAAACACTGCTTCAATGGGCCACAAAACAGCCTAGTTGCCTCCTAAATAGCCTAAAACATGACCTATGAGGGCCACTTGAGACACTCTTTAACTACAGCCACAAAACAGGTTATATGCCAGGGTCACAAAGGTTGTCTGTCACACCTAGCTGGATAAAGAAAAGGTCACGGTTAGCTGTCTGTCAGGTGTCAGGATCCACCAAATCACACACGCACTCAAGTCTCTCAACAGGCACTCTTATGCCTCAGTCATAGTCCTTGTTGGTGTGAATGACTTGAGATGTACCTCACTGGACTATATGAAGAGAGACATGACTGAGCTCTCTCATTATGAGTCTCAGGCAGGTATGTCCCTAATCTTAAACAGAATTTTACCTTCACCTAGGATGATAAATCAATGCAAACAAAAAACGATTGACTTCAACAATTGGTTTAGTCTCTGGTGTCATTCAAAGGGGAGCCAGTATCAGTCAGACTGGAATGACATGGTTGGCAGACCTCGATGCTTTGCCAGAGATAGTCTTCATCTGTCACCCCTGGGATTTTGGTTATTGCCTTTTTTAGGCAATGTCACAAGAACAAAATTCCCAATGTAAAAATACCCTCTAAAAAGAACCTCAAAGATATGCTGCTAAATGCTAGGAGTCTACACTAGAAACTGTGCTCACTGGAAGCAGTCCTCACCTTGGAAGATACTGACATTTGTGCAGTCACTGAGACCTGGTTTAAGGCTGTGGACAGCACTCCAGCTCTATCAGGTTACATTTCCTTCCACATGTTCAGACCAAAAACTGAAGGCAAAAGAACTAAAGGAGGTGGTGTATCAGTAGTCATTAAAGATAAGTAGACCTCTAGATAGGTTAAACAGCGCGATTCCCTTGAATTACTTCAGGTGCAATTGACTGTAGGTAAGACCCCTCTTCATGTCATTGCTAGCTATAGGACTTCCTCCATGAATCAGGACATCCACTCAGCCTACTTGGATCTGCTTAAATTAGTCAAGATACAACCAAACACTCTGGTTTTGAATTACTTTAATTACCTGTCCACAGACTGGGCAAATTATACATGTTATAACTCACTTTCCCAAAGATTCCTGGACTTCGTTAACTCCAGTGCTCTGGACCAGTTGGTTGACACACCCACAAGGGGCTCAAACATCCTGGACCTGGTGCTTACCAACATGGGGGAATGCTGCACCACCCCCAGTGTGTGGCCATCCCTGGTGAGATCAGACCACAAATAAGTCTTGCTAAAAGTAACTATAACACAGGACCCCCCTTAGCAACAACTATCCTGTTCAATTGTACTGACTCTGCCATACCTGATAGAACCAAAGCAAGGTCTTCAAGGAAAAACAAACCTGCCTGGTGGACAACTGTCATTAATAGGCTATACGACAGGAGAAAAAAATTGCAGTCTAAGAGTAGGAAGGAACGGTTGGTCTCAAAACTGGAAACACTCCCTCCTTAACTTGAACAAACAAATAAGACTCCTGGTGAAGCCCCCCAAAGCTAACTACAAATCCCAATTAGCTTCCCTAAGAATAACCACAAGGAGTTCTTTAGTTACAGCTGTAGCCTCAAAGGTAAGGCCCAGATTTGCGCTGAACTTGTAGTTAACGGTACTACATATACACAACCTGTGGATATAGCAAACCTGCTGGCTGACAGTTTCAGTGAAAACTTCCCCTGTTCCTGACACATATACCCCAAAGCATCTCTAACACCTACCTAGTATCTATGAGGAGCAGGTCTTAAATTCCCTCTCCAAGGCCAAAAACACAGCCTTTATAGGACCAGACAACATCCCGGGCTGTGTTCTACAAGGGTTAAAACAGAAATTAACATGACCAATGGGCACACTTTTCAATCACAGCCTTTGCACAGGCTTCATCACAGTAGAGTGGAAGACAGCTACTGTTATCCCTTTGCACATAGTTGGTGCATCCACAGACCCCAGGAACTATAGACCCATTAGCCTGACCAGCCTTATCTGCAAGGCCATGGAACAAATAATCACAGACCTTATTAACAAAGATATAGGAAATCTCCAAATATTTTCACGGGAACTGGGTTTTTCCCAAAGGGGATGATGACACATTTTTTAGCATTGAGCTTAAGGTCATGGTTCTGACACCAGTCGTTGGTCTCAGTGAAGCCTTTTTGTAGGCTGTCAACATCACTTGGGGAGTTAATAATGGCTCCCAACTTGCAATTGTCTGCGAACTTTGTCAGCCAGAGTCTCTTCATGTTGGCCTGGACTTCTGAGAAGTAGATACCATACAGGAGAGGACCCAGGACTGATCCCTGTGGGACTCCACTCGTGACTGGTCGTCAGTCTGACTTGGAGTCAGCTACTTTCACACTGTGGGTTCTATCTATGAACCAGTTTGCAACCCACCTAGTGATATAGGGGTTGATACCTAGCTTAGTGAGTTTTTCTATGATTCCTGAGTGGGGAATGGTATCAAAGGCCTTGGCCAGATCAAGGTAGGCTGTATGAACCACTTTGCCTTCATCCACAGCTCTGGTGACTGACTCAAAGAAGTCGACCAAGTTGAGCAGGCATGATCTACCCTTCACAAAATCAAACTGTGTGGTATCCAGAGTTTGGAGATTCCCTATATCCTTGTTTATGGGTCTATATTTGAAGCATGAAAAGGCTTCTGAGCGAATATGGAAACAGCGACACATATTCATCAAATCACATTTAAGCAATTCAATGAATATGTCATAGGGCAAGGAGATAGTTTGCCAACTTCATGGAGTTGCCCTTTCCTTCCCTATAGTGCGATCTTGGAGTTGTTAGATTTAGTTAGGGGGTTGGGGGCCCCCACCTGTTTATGGTGTTAAATTATTTTTTTTAGTGGACTGCCACATAAGTTTTTTCCCTAGGGAAAAATTTGATTATGTGGCCATTTGCTATTGTCAGGTTTTGTGCATTATGTGTCGACTTTTATGTAGTCACACATATGCAATTTCAGTCTTATAATATAGACCCCTTGTTTATTAGGTCCATGATGATGCGTTCCACTTTGCATATCAGACTTGTCAGGCTAATGGGGCAATAGTTCCCAGGGTCTGTAGTTGCTCCTCCTTTGTGAAGAGGGATGACTGTAGCAGTGTGCCATTCAGTAGGGACAAAGCCTGAGGTGAGACTGTTATTGAACAGGGCACACAGGTGAGGTGCCAGTTCACTCTGTAGTTCATGTAGAATACAGCCAGGGATATTGTCAGGTCCCATAGAAGCTGTATTATTGTCCTTGGACAGTGCTATTTTTACCTGTGCAGCAGTAATACTGGGTGCCTGGCAATCTACTGGTATTGTGATTGGTCCTTTGGGGGGGGGAGAGGTAAAGTTGGCACTGAATCTGTCAGCTAGTATATTGGCAATATCTGTTGGCTCGGTATAGAAGGTACCATTGTGCAGTAACTCAGAGCAAATCTGGGTATTGCCGTGGAGGTTCCTCACCAGGAGAATCCTGGGTATGAATACCATGTCCTACACATGTAACCTTAAGGTCCTATCTCTGTACTCAGTCTCCTACGGGTTACTGAGAGGTGATGTTACACCTAGCATAATAAGGCATCCTCAGATCCAGCTCTGATGGATCTCTTGCACATCCACAAGACAAACAGCACCAGAAATACTAGATCCAAGGACCTGAACTGCCTACTACAAAAACAGAACATACTGGATGGGGCAATATGTGTCTCATAGGATACCCTCATTATGAAATAAGTTCCCCATCTTGTGAAGCGGAGTATATCCATGACCCTATTAAAAAAAAACCTTAATCATTGGATGGGAAATTGTAAACTCACCCATGGTCTGGCCCCGTCTTTGATGGACAAAGGTCTACAGTAAGAAAATGAATCCTCAACTAACATCCACTAAACATAACCCTTAGCTACCTCTTTATTAACATACCCCACTATATCGTCATCCAAGGAACTCAAGGAGAAAATTGGGTTGGGTTGCACAGCTAGGCTTGTAAAGCCCTGGTGGTCATTAGCCTACTATAAAACAATGAAATTATGAGCCTAAGAAATTTATTTGGCCCAATATGATAGACTCCACTTTAAGACAATTTGGGAGTCTGTTTCTCCAAAGATCTAGTAAAACAAATTGGGGAACCAAATGAAAAACAAAATCCAGGCTGGAAACAACCACACAGGAAACAGAATGAACCAGATTTTAATGTCAGTTTTAGCACTTTAGTCTGTATGTAGCACAAGGCTTCTTCAGAAACATTATTCTAATACAAAAAAAATCCATTAAGTACCATACTTTTCCCTCCCCTAAAAAACACATGTACTGCCAGAACTAATGAAATGCACACTCTAATTAAAATACCTTACAAATTCTTGACAATTAAAGACTTGGTACCAAGCCATTAAAATTAGAACTGCGGTGGTAGTGCTGTGGTAGCGTTGTCTCCTCACAGTAAGACGCTGTCTGGTTCGATTCTCAGCTAGAGCGTCTTCTGCATGGAGACATGCGTGAATGGGTGTACCTTCATTGAAGGTTGTGCATCAGGGCTGGCAACTCGGCACGTAAAAATCTACTGCCAATCATTAGAGGACCAGAGATCCGCTGTGGCGACCCCTAACCGGGAAAAGCTAAAAGACACAACCAACCAAGCCATTAAAATCACACATTCTTAAAGACACGTTCTTTGAAAAACACACATTTGGTATATACAAGAACTTCATACTATATAGGGACGAAGCTTGAAAATGCTGGCAGTAGATAGTTTCATTGCGTCCAGGTGGAAAACAAGCATTAAACCTGACTTGCCACCTTAACTCATTATATTCAATGGTATCAGCCCACAGACCACCTCTTACATTTTTATTAATCACCTCAAGACACAAAAATCCAAATTCATGGCCAGGGTTTTCAACCACATGCTTAGAAAGTGCATTGTTGGGGTTCCCTTTCTTAATAGCATTGATATGCTCATATATACGATCTTTAAACCTTCTCTGGGTCTTTCCTGTATAGAAACCCTTGCATTGCTTACAGAGAACCAGGTAGACAATCACAACAGTATTACAATTGCAGAAAATGTTTTTTAATTGGATGTAAATACCATTAACAGTGGTCTCATTACCTTCTATGATATATTTACACAGGCCAAAAATAACACATTTACGGGTACCAGTTCTCTCATTTATCTTGTTTGAAACACCGCCCTCTCCATTTTCTAAGATTTCCTTAATATTCCTCCCCTTTATAAATAATTTTGACACTACCCCCGATCATCTTTTGAATTTCATGAAAACACATTCCAGTTCTTTTTCAAAATTTCATAAATATGATCACTATCGGGAGAATAGGTGGTGACAAAAGTTACTTTATAACTAAAATTGTCTCCAACATCAGGTCTGTTATTTAGGCCAAAAGTGTCACTATCACCATTTAATAGAGAGGGAAAAAATGTTTCTTCTTTTCTCATCTACTTCATCTCTTAAGTTTTGTACCAGTTTCTGAGGGTAACCTCTAGCAAAAAACATATTGGCCAAAAATTCACATTCATGGAAGTAGGTTTCTTCTTCAGAAAACATCCATGTCAGATGTACAAATTTCCCCTTTACAATGTCATGTTTTTGATGTCCCAGGTGGCAACTGTCATTATGTAGGAGGCAATTTGAAAAGGTGGATTTGCTATAAATGCTGCTGACCAACATTTTGTTTGCTGTGTCTTTGCTGATTTTGACATCTAAGTATGAGATGTCTTGTTCACTCCATTGGGAGGTAAAAACAAGAAAATCATCTGTTGTTTGATTAATATAGTCAAAAAAGACATTCAATTCATGTAGACTTTCTTTCCAAACAATAAAGATGTCATCCAAAAACCTCAAATAGAGGGCCCATGGTGGGGCCTCTCCATACTTCTCAAAAATAAACCTTTTCTTCCATTGCAACATTACTTCGTTTGCAAATATGGGGGGGCAAAAGCCACCCCCATTGCCATTTTTTTTTTGCAAAAAGTAGTGCCCATTAATGTAAACATAGTTATGTTTCAACACCATCTCCATTAACACATCTAAGGTGTTGATCCCCTTATTAGAAAAAGGTGGCTTTCAGTTAGAAAATCATGATACCAATCTAAACCCTCCTCATGGGGTATCACATTGAATATAGTAACAACATCCACAGTGCATAAAATGAAGTCATCTTTAAATTCAGTTTTAGACAATTTAGTAAGGAAGTCCCAGGAATCCCTACAAATGTGCTGTACGCCTTCCAACACTTTTTAAATTTAATATCTACATATTTGGCCAAAGGGTGGGTTTTAGATTTAGATGTGTTCACAACTGGCCTCATCTGTGAATCCCTTAAGGTCTTGTGGATTTTGGGCAATCCAGATATCGTATGTATTATTGGGTACTTCACAGCCAAAAAAGTCCATTCATCTAAACTGATCTGTTCTTGGTCAAGCATGTCTGTAGTTGCCAGTCAATTCTGGCATAAGCAATATGTACCATGTTGAGAGAGGTTTCCTCATAAATCTCACCATCAAGTAAAAAAGCCAGCATTTTGTTAAAATAATCACTTGAACACATTAATACTACCCCCTGCCCTTGTCGGGCTTCATGACCCTTATGGTTTTATGATTACACAATTGCTGCAACAGTTTTCTCTCTACGTCACATGGGTTGAAAAAAATATCTTTACGTTGTTTTTTTCCACAAATTCCTAAACTCAAATTCTGAGTCTTTCAAAAATTAGTAACGGCCACATTAAGGGGGGGAGGGGTTTAGAACACTGCTTCTTTTCAGAGCATTACTGTTAAATTCAACTTCTTTCCCATTAAACAGCAACTTAAAGTTCACTTTATGCAAAAATACCTTAAGGTCAAGAATTAACTATTAATTAATTATTAATGTAGTACCTTGCAGGCTGTTCTGTGCAGATGTGGGTGTGGTCTTAATGATTGACAGGAGAAAGGGGCATGTCACCATGTGGGAAACATGCATGATTGACAGCCATGCAGATGCGGCATGAATATTCATTGTCTATTCATACTTTACCCTTTTCCTCAATATAAGGCAATCTCAGAGTTGGTATATTTAATTTGTGGGGGGCGTGGGGGTGAAAGATAGAAATAATATCTGTAGTTATAGTGCTATTATTTTTTTCCCTTGTTTTTGCAGGGGGGCATACCTCTCAACTGTCCCTGATTTTGACTCACATTTTAGCTCTGTCTCTCTTAATCCCTCCTAAAACTAGTGATCTTTGGAGGAAAGGTGGTGAATTATTGTTAAGAGAAAAAGTTTTAAAACATACTGTTATTTGTCTTTTTCCTCTTCTTGCAAAGTGAACATGTTATTTGTTGGGATATGCCTATCAAAGATGGGTCTCATATGTGAACAAAATGCAGCATTGCTTATGAACCTGAATAATATCTGTTTTCTGCTTTTCAGAATAAAGAGATTTGGTTATAGCTTAGTGAAGCCTGGGATAAGGGTAAGAGTTGATTTATTGAAGCAGGCTGTGTGTCCTGGAAAATTTGAGCTACCATTGTTGAACTGAACATTCTGTACTTCTTGAACATTCTGTACTAACTGTTGGTTTGAGGTAATTTTTGATAAACATGTTTACCACAGGTGTTTTTCATGGGTTTAGGCACCTAGGCAGCGTGACATTTCCCTGTGGTACATTTGACTGGGGACACATGGCTGAAGTGACATTCAGCTGCAGAGAAATATGGCTGTTTGCAAATTCCCTGTGGGCAAAGAGAAGCATACACTGCCATGCTCACAGCTTTAATAGCCAAAGGTATGGTGGCAGAAGAAATAATGGGTGTTGTGCTCATTGTAGAGTACATACTTATATAACTACAACATGTAGAAGTGTGCTACAGCATGGAGGAAATCCTGCAGGCTACTGTAGTCACATTTATGCTCCAATATGCATTTTAGGTAATGTTCCCTAGACACTGTGAAGGGGGAAGTGGTCCACACACTCCAATTATAAAGGCACTGCCCATTGTGCACTGCATTTTTACTGCCACTGACATGCCCTCTGGCCAGCCTGCTGCTGATGCCTGCCATATTGCCTGTTGTCTCATGTTTCCTTGGGGACCATGGACATTGTTTTCCCCCTGTACATTTGGTTATTAAGGCTGTGGGCATGGCAGTGTATGCTTCTCTTTGCCCACAGGGAATTTGCAAACAGCCATATTTCTCTGCAGCTGAATGTCACTTCAGCCATGTGTCCCCAGTCAAATGTACCACAGGGAAATGTCTCGCCGCCTAGGAGCCTGAACCCGTTTTTCATAGCCAACTGTCAATGGTCAGAAATGTAACAAAAAGTTGTTTTGCTTGCAGTATAAAAGTTGATGTCCGTAAACAAGTTGACCAGAGATCATCTTGGCCAACATGCTGTGTAATCTGGTTAGCTGCTAATAAAGAAGGTTTTTCATCACCTGAAGCAGATGTGACTCGTTTGAATTTTTCTTCTGACAATTATACTTAATGAATAATGATTAAGAGTTACAGACTTCTTTTATTTCAGAAAATGTGTATTAATTCATATGCTCTGATTCTGTCAATGTCTCAAGTTAATAGCACTAATATTTTAAAAGTGTCTCTGATTATCCCTGATTTTCTTCTGGATTTGTCCCTGATTTTGTTGAAATTTGTCCCTGATTTGTTGAGAGCTATGCAGGGGGCAAGCCCCTTGTACCCCCCATCCCCACTAATTAAATATACCAACTCCAAGATTGCACTGCATTGAGGAAAAGGGTAAACTGCGAATAGACAATGAATTTTCATGCCACCATCACTATGAATATTAAGTTTACTAAGACATCACTAATTGTTTGACAGTGAGCAGGGATTAGGCTTAACTTGCTACTGCATATCCTGCAAGGTACTACACTAAAACAAAGCCTTATAAACTATACTCCTATGTACTTGACAGTAAAGTTATGCCATGAAAATGGCATCCTATGCAAGGGATGTAGGTACCAAAGTGAACAAAATGTACACGCTGTAGCCTTTAACTCATTTAAAAAGGTATTTGCTTGGCAGTCCTATTTTTCTATGAAATCCCTTAGAATATTAATTTACACCTTGTTGCTAGGTGTGATCAGCTATCATGCTGGAAAATAGACACGCACACACACACACACACACACACACACACACACACACACACACACACACACACACACACACACATGCACTTATCTCCACACAAAACACAAATCTCCCATCTCCACATAAAACAACAAATCTTCCACTCGATGGAGTGCTAAAATCTCCTGCCATAGGCAAATGATCCCGCTAATGTGTGAATCCCAGAATGCTAATCACCTGCTTGCAGAAACAAATCAATATCCTGTTTGGAAGAAAGCCTGTAGACACTGCTATGTTGTTTCATCCTGCTTGGAAGAAAGTGCAAGTCTGGGAGTATTTAAAACAATTGAAATCTCCTGCTCAAACTTGTTGCTTTTGGGCTTGATTTCTCTCCTGTTTGGAAGAAAGTGAGAAAATGAGTCAGTGCTCTTTCTTGCTTAAAAGAAAGTGCATGTGCTTATGCTTGGAAGACCTGCAGCTTTGGTTCTTTGGAAGGAGTGTTTTTTTTTTTTTTGACCAGGCCCTCAGCCAGCACTGGAACCTAGGCAGATGTAAGTTGCCTTGTGCTGGATCTGGTCCCGATGTCAGCTGCTGTGAGGTAAAAATCTGTGGCTAGTTCTGGAGAATGAATACATTTATTTTCATTAATAAAATCTATTTCTATAATTTTATTGTTTCAGTATAGAAATCTAATGGTTCTTCCCTTCCCCATACTTCTGCTTTGTATATATTCTGATTGTTTGAGCAAGCTGTTTATCTTTTTGAAATTTGCAGAGGCTAGCTAGACAATTACATAGCAATAGGTGCAGCAGATGCTGTGTCATCTGCAGAGAGGTAAACCTCTTTAGTTCTAGGAGCTTAGTGCGTTTATTTTTTCTTTAGTCTGTTTCTGTAATTTCATTATTTCCCTACTTTTGACATTTTCAGCAGTGTGATAGTGAGCTACAAAAGAACTGTGCATAGTAGTAAAAGAAGATTTTTTTCCTCTTTCATAATAACTACGATACCAGAAATCATGAAGAAACAGTAAATAATGTGTTGCACTCAATAGATGAGCAACTGCCTAAACATTCTACCTGTGTTAAAAGGGATTACTTTGAAATATCAAAGTACAAATACATCAAAAGAAAAAAACATTGATACAAAACTATCAAAACACAGAACAACAACCACACACACATACAAAACTTGTACTTTTTGCAAGGAAGAAAGCTCCCACTGCAAGCCTCACATCCCCTACTAAGTATTTATAGCAACTTAGACATTACTGTACCATGGGGAAAGAGCAAATTCCCCGATCCCCGCTGTTCATGATCTTGCATAAACTTAACAGTAGAAACAATTGAATGAGTTTCTATCACTTCTGCTGGTAGAAAAAAAAATGCAGTATTATAAACGTTTGATTATATGGATGGTTTCCATTAAAAGATATATTCCATGGCAGGGTTAGCCACCTGGCAGTGTGAACACTGGCTATAGATGGTTGTCACTGTTGATGTGACACCCTGACCTCATATGCAAAAATAGGGAAAAGGAGTTTTGGATAGATAGACGGATGGATAGATATTATAGTATTACTTTTTTTGGCATCTGATATGTTTGTTGAAACTATTACACTAGATAACCATGGAAATAAGGACATGAAGAAGGACAAGTAATATTTGTATTTGTTTCCTGTAATGTGTACTTTACTTTTCCTGAATTTATTTTTTATGTCTATACTGTTATTTATACTAAGGCAAAAAATGCAGGGTTCAACCAGACAACAGATCTGTTATACTACTTTTTAAAAATGAAGGCTTATTCTTGCTAGGATGTGGTGTCCTTTTACTCGTGCACCATGGGTAAGATTCCATTGATCAGTCTGCCTGCTGACTGTCACATGTTATATCTTCTAGTGTACCAGTTACATATAAATTAAAGACTACTTTCACAGCAAAATTTAAATGAAAATTTGGAATCAAAGTGAAAAGTAAACAGTTTGGGAAAATGGATTTTAGAAACACGTTTACCCATAGAATGACTCAAAATATCTTAAAAATACCTTACATGCACTTAACAAAACTGGATATATAAACAGAGGCCATGATTTCTTGACTATCAAAAAAAAAAATCCGGACAGGTGATAACACTAGCAGCAGTACTTCCAGTTTCCAAGAAACTAAGGGGAAATTGTATATATATCCCTGGCCTGGTCTTTTCTTAGGCTACAAACTAAACTTTTCTACTAACCCCATCTTTTCTGAGGTGAAGCATCTCTATTTGTGAGTGGACACCTTATTAAATAGATTCTGCTTTCAGCATTGTGATAGTGAGGATTTTCTTTTATTTTTGGTACTTACGTATTATCGCAACCAGATTTTAGCGATAATACCACTTGCTTCCCGATATCGAAATCTGACTGTTTTTGTTGTACAAATGTCAGCAAATGTCTTTACTTTCACACTGAAGGTTGTTTTAAGACAGGTTGTCAAGAACAACGGAGAAAGTCAGTGTGTCGCTGTGGCTGTGCGCACTTTACTATCAGCATGTGTGAGGCTATCTCATTTGTGCATTAACGGTGCTTGCAGCCACAGCAACAGTAACTTATCATGCTGTTCTTCGAAACCCTTCTTAAAACCACCTTCTCTCAAAACAGTCCTTTTTTTTCTCTCTTCCTTGTCAAAGTGCGTGTCACAATACATGTTTTCGATTCAGTAGGACTCCAAATGGTGAGCAGGCATCCCTCTGTGTGTTTTAATCCTAGAAATGCATCTTAAACTAAACAAAATACTGTGTTGTACGAGTCTCAGGAAAGGAGTGATACCTGAAATCCAAATGCAATTATGACCATTATTCATCAGCATTTGCTGCCACGAAAAAAAAGGAATGTTCAGCGGGTGGACTTTCAGTAAGCAACATGCTGCTGGCAGTAAAGTGCATAAAGGAATAACAGCATGTTTTTTTTTTTTTTTGCGGTGGTGGTGCTGCGGTAGCATTGTCGCCTCACAGTTAGACGTTGCTCGTTCGATTCTCAGTTAGAGCGTCTTCTGTGTGGCAACATGCATGAATGGGCATTCCTTTGTTGAAGGTTGTGCGTTAGGCCCGGCAAGCCAGCACGTCAAAATCTACTGCCAATCATTAGTGGACCGGAGTTTCGCTGTGGTGACCCCTAACCGGGAAAAGCCGAAAGATACAAAAAAAAATTGAAAACACTCCCAGAAAAACCTGTACTGTTAAAGGAAACACACTATATAACTTTTATAAACCACTAACGGTCAGATGTCGATATCGGGAAGCAAGTGGTATTATCGCTAAAATCTGGTTGCGATAATACGTGAGTACCTTTTTTTATTTTCTGATGGGAATTGAGGTTTATATTGGGGGCAGCAGTGTTGTCAGGTCCCAATGGACTAGAGTGAAATTATATGTCCTCCTGTCCTGGGCTTTTAACAGAGTAATGTCTTTCCTTGAGCAGGAAACTACATATTTTAATTGTCACTAATAGCTTTAAAGTGTCACTCTTTGCATGAAAAGTGTGAAATGCATGGGGAAAATGAGGAGAAAATCCAGCTCTAACATGTTTGAGTGTATGTCTGTATATTTTTATGCAGTCTTAATGGATATGCACCCATTTAATCCTGAATATTTGCTCTAAATCTAGATATTTAATTATATTCTGCATATTTAGTTTTTGCTTTTTAACCCCCCCCCCATATTATCATAAATATGCAAAACAGCAAAATTAAAGCAATGTGTGGCATCATTGTCTCTGATATTCTTGTAAAGTGCATTAGTCTCAATTCCTCTTCTAACATCACTTAGCTGCTCTCATATCTCTTCCTTGTTAGTCTTCCCAGCTAAGCAACATAGGCAGTGTAAAAATTAATATTAAGAGGTTACTGGATAATTAGAGACAAGATTTTGACTTGAGTGTATTAAAACTTTGGAATGAAGTTTTATTTACATGCCTAAAGAAGCAAGTTTGTTGTTTAATCTTGCATGTGTTACATATTGCTTTAATATTTTTGCATTCAATATCTGTATTTCCTGAGCCAGACTTCTTTTCTTCATTGTGGGGGGATTTACCTTGATCCTGGCTCAGTCATCCTGCTTGAGATCCTATTGCAATGCAGTTATATTTCTATAATAGGCAATAACCCACTATATACAGATATACAGCATTTCATAAATTGGATGATGTGATGGACAAAGGGTGCTTACATAAATGCAATATATATTAAATGTTAACTATCGACCTGTTGATTTTTTTCATAATTCACTAGATAATCAGGCTTGAATCTAAACAGTTTGGGTATGGATATGACCCCAATAGGAAAAGCAGTAGTTAAGATTAAAATAAAATAAAGGAAAGAGCAATAAAAGTAAGAAAAGATGTAGAGTATAAGGAGGCCAAAAAACTAATTTATCAGAAATAAAAATAGATAATGACAGTCACAGAGAACATCAGAATGAAGGTGTGAAAAAACAAACAGAAATGAAGAATGTGAGACTGTGCTTTCTGAAAAAAGAATTAAAAAAAAACAAATTTAAGTTGTTGCTGGTACCTTGCCTAAGAGAATGAAAACTTATTTATGTACGACTGCAAAAGAACATGCCACCATTATTTCTCTGGAAGGATGTAGAATGACTAATATTAGAAAAAGAATTGAGAGAACATTAGCACAAAAATCATATAATCATATTTTAAGGAATAAATTATATAATGGTAGAACAACAATAGATAATTTACCAAGTAACACTGATATTATAATAAGAATATGAAATGACAAAGGACAAAACAAACACTGAAGGAAATACCACCTGCCCCTAAATTAGACGCTAACATACAAAAACCTGCTAGTATGACAAACGGTTGCATAAGAAAATGTATGTTACAAAAACAAAACCTACCTATATTTTATAGGTTCATAGGTTCATACTAGGCTATCTGCCCGAGGGCATTTACAAGCCTAGCCCATAGTTTTGTGGCTTACACCACCCCTTTAGTATGGGGAACTATACCCATTATTTTGCTGTGCCTCTGTTGAGCAGTGACACTGAGGTAATCCCTGGGGTATATCTGCGATCTCCCATCCATTGGTCAAGATTTCTCTTGAACAAGGCCAGCGAGGTGCTCTGCCTCACATATACCGGGATTTTATTCCACAGCATAGGGAGTCTTTGGGTGATGAATCTATCCCTCCAGCACGTCCTATTAATAGGTGTCGAGGTTTAAGTCTCCGCCCTTGTGGCTCTGACGGATCTAGATTTTTGAGGTGAAGCATATTCATCAAATCTGGGTTTGACATGGCCTTGTATGTTAGGCAAAAGGTAAGCCTCTGAGCAGCGGTGGCGACTGAATAGAGCTGGAGTTCTTTCAGTCGGGCAGCATAGGACAGATGTTTGAGACCCTTTATCCTTTTGGTGAGGAACTTTTGTGGCCTCTCCAGCTGCTGCAAGTGTCGGGTCAGATACATTCCGAATGGGGCATTGTACTCAATCATTGGTCTGATGAGTGATGAGTATAGGGAGACTATGACCTCATGGGAATACGTTTAGTGAAGAGAGAATATTTTTAGTGAAGAGAGAGAGTTTACAAGGGATAAATGACATCTAAGCCACAAAGGAAATAAAATAATATATTCTTAAACATATTCTTAAAACAATATGTTTAAGGAAATGTGGAATAAATGATGGTATTTTACAGACAAAGTTCATTACCCTTTGCAGAAGTCTCAAGTGATTTAGATCTAATTTTTTAATGTTAGAAGTATGAATAAAAAGATGGAAGACACAGAATGGATACTGAATGAAGATAAGTTTGATGCAGCTATTATAACAGAAACTTGGTATAGTGATGGTAGAGTTTCCCTTTGTCTCAAAGACTAAACGGAGTTTTACAATTTTAGGAAGGGAACAAAGAACAGGGGAGAAAAGAAATATATATCAGTACAGTCAATGTATTTTTTTAAAATATATTTATATTCTAGAAAAGAAGATATAATAGACTTCTATGGAAGCCAATCTCTTGAGTCTAATGAGATAAGTTAAGGTCATGTAAGGACCTTGGAGTTGTGGTATGGATACTCTTGCCATTCTGGCTGGAGACATAAATGTTCCACATATCGACTAAAATACATACGCGTCAACTTAGATAAATGAAGTAAAGCTTCTGTTTTTTATAAGCACATATACATGAACCAACAAGATTAAATTTTCTATTTTAGATATTATATTGACTATTTCAAGTATAAAAGTAGTTATTACAAAGATTTTTCCACCAACAGAACTCAGATCACAATCTGGTAAAAATTAGAGTCATAGTTCCAGGTTAAAGATTACAAAATAATATGTTTAAGAAATATTAAAATGGAGACTATGCTGCTATAAAAATATTATTGGACTGGAAGTGGGCAAAGCATTTAATAGAAGGAATATAAAGAACCATTCCTGCATATTCTACAATAAAATCAATGATGCTGTATTTGACTACATACTTCCAAAGTATTTAAGGTTAAAAAAGGCTAGTAGATATCCATAGTGGAATTAAAATTTGCAAGAATTAAAAACAGAAGATGTACTATATGAAAAGAAAACAAAATCCCCCCAAAATGAACTTTCGTACAAAATAAGTGCATCAAGATTAAACTAAGCAATACAATCTGCTAAAAGGAAGTAAGAATACAAACTTGCAAACTTTATTAAAAAAAAAAGAAAAAACTTTTACAATTTTATTAAGAAATATAGGGACAATAGAAGTCACAACATTGTTATATAACCAAATAAAATGATTGCAGTAGAAGGACTGAACAAAATAGTATTGAATTAAATGATAAAGATAATGGAGAAAATGCCCAGTGGTAGAGAAGAATGGAGTGGCAGATGTATTAAAATAATCAAAAAGCTGGGCCAGATAACTTAAGTGGCTACTTCTTATCGTGTTGATACTAGTCGTAATGCACCACTTGTTTCAAGATACACTGCTTGCTGTTTATGTCCCATCTTAATGGAAATGTGGATTGATGGTATAAAAGGGAAGCAAAATGGATTTGTACACATCTACAGGGCTATAGGCAAATAAGACTTGCTAGTGTCATTGGTAAAACATTCCAAACAGTATTGTTAGCATTTATGCAAAACCAGGGTATTTGCACATATTTTGACATATTCAACATGGCTTCTCTAGTTGGAGACCATCTACAACCTAATTTCTTATCCTTTACTTCAGAATTAATCTTGTCAAATTGTGATATTCCTGCTAATACCAGTTACATGGTTCTGACAAAGACATTTGATTCTGTGATATATTCCAAAATAATTAAGGCATTACCACAAAGTTAATGGAATACATACCTCTTAAAATGGCTAAGAAGCTTGTTACAGGAAATTTTCATATGTATGAGGTAAACTAAGTTTCATACAACCACATGAATACTTGTCATCTGTGGCACAGGATTTGGTTTTGGGCCCATACTTTTTCTATACATTTATATCAACTATGCTTCTTAACAGCAAATGATGGGCCGTAGACTTTGCTAATTATGTAAATATCAAGCACAGCAACATCAGCCAATGACCAACAGGGATAACTCTCAATGTCCAGATTTTTGCCTCATATTTTTTGTCTGTTCCTTATAAAATGTGTGTTTTTTCTGGCAAATTACTGAGGACTAAATCCTGTTATTCTAGCAAATTTTATGTGTATAGGAATAGTGTTTAAAATGTGTCCCTGTTGGGTCCTTTGTCCCCACCACCATTTTTTAGGCTTTGTCCAGATATCTTGTGCTAAGAGGTTGAGAGGTATGCAAACAAATACTGTAAAATATATAAATGAACTGTGTACATGAGCTTCAAGTAACAAAATGATGTTTAGTTCACAGGTTTCAATTAAAAATATGATATGTAATTTTAAGAAATAAAGTGTCTTGCATGTACATAAGGAAAATGCAGATTATGGACCAAGCAATGAGATAGTTCCTCTTTGTACTAAGTTTGTTGTTATAGAGTTTTTAATAACAAATGACATGACCTTTACTGGATATGCTAGGCTACAGGTTAGGAAGTGTTATGAAATAATAAAGACAGGTCTAAAATATATGTTTTTTAAAGTAGAAAAAAATGTATCGGTAGTATTCTTTTATCAGACCACCACTACTAGAGTATGGAAATGGCTTTTTAGCTATAATATGGTCAATATTATTGGAAAGAGTTCAAAGATGTTTCACAATATATTTTAGTGGTGAAAATAATATAAGAAGACAGGTTAAAAATTAAATTCATATTCAGTATGCTTTTGGTTGTATAGGAGTAATTTAATTTGGATTTTAAATGCTTACACATTAAAGGCATTGCAGTTATATTTTGGAAAGCATGATAAAGTAACTAGGAATAATAATGTTTAGTAATTATTTATCAGACAAGGAATAATAGAGTGCTAGAACCGTTTGTAAATAGAGCAAGGCAGTGGTAAGGGTTATTATTATTATTATTATTATTATTATTATTATTATTATTAAGACAATGAATAAACTAACAGGGTTTTAAAATCAAACAGTGAAATTGTTCAGTAAGATGGTCCATTGAACTGTCACTTCTTGGATATTGGTGCAAGATGTGACCTCTTCTGAGATTTCTTGGACTACTATGATCATTGAACATAATGAATCCACTTTATTGTTGTTCTCCTTTCGGCTTTTCCTGGTTAGGGGTCACCACAGTAGACCTTCAGTCCACTAATGATTGGCAGTAGATTTTTATGGTGCCGAGGTGCCAGCCCAATGCCCAACCTTTAACGAAGGCACGCCCATTCACGCATGTCTTTTGAATGTCACTCGACCGCGGGGAGGACAAGCAGACTCCAGTTGTGTACAATCTTACCATAAGAGTAGATGTCCTTGCTTTCACTACCAAGCACATATTGACCACTGACTAGAAATATACTGACTATTTCACAATGCATAAATAAGTTAAGTAAGGGTGAGCAGACTCACCTTACATATACTGACTGCTGCACACATGCACCAACAAGTTAAGTAAGGGTGAGCAGACTCACCCTTACCTACTGACTGCTACACACATACACCAAGCTAAGTAAGGGTGAGCAGAGTCACCCTTACATATACTGACTGCTACACACATGCACCAACAAGTTAAGTAAGGTTGAGCAGAGTCACCCTTACATATACTGATTGCTACACACATGCACCAACAAGTTAAGTAAGGATGAGCAGAGTCACCCTTAAATATACTGACTACTATACAGATGCACTGACAAGTTAAGTAAGGGTAATAATAAACTGGATAAATCATTGCTGCAGTAGCATAAAGCTATGTAAGACATATCCTGTCAAGGACTGTACATCTAGTCAGTATACAAAAGCTTTTGGGCACCTTACTTATGCACTATGTCTGTTGAAGCACAAGGATGTGCTGCAATAAAAAACATATGGGCATCAACATTCAGAGCTTTCTAACCTCTAACCAAGGATTCTGTAACCAGAAATTATGACATCTCCTAACTTACCCAAATTTGTACTCATGTCTTACCAGAAATTGCGGAAGGGAGTCCCACCCTGGTCAAGAGAAAGTAGCCGGAGCGGCCTTAGGTCAACTGGTGCCCTAGGCAAAAGGGCTCCACGGTGCCCCCACCACACCATCTGGTGCCCCCATCCTGATCTACCTACACCAAATAAATACTGGAAAAGTGCCTCTGCTGCAGCAGCGCCCTAGGCGGCCGCCTAGTTGGCCTATGCCTAAGGCTGGCTATGAGTAGCCAAGGACAAAAATAAGAAGGAGAGTGGGGAGAGGGATGGAAAGTGAGTCTTAGTACTATAACAGTGATTTATTTCAACATCTGCTGTTATGGTAACTTTATGTATGGAGCTAAACAGACACAAAGCCAAAGTCAGGGCAATCAGTAAAGCTGCCAATATGCAGTTAAGATCCATGATAGAGATACTGGTTTCCTGTGTTATCTCATATATAAAACCCTTTCCAAAAATTTTGACCTGAGAAGAAAACAAGTTGGGGATCCAATGGCCAGATTTGACTGCTTACACTAGTAATGCAGTACTAAAGAAACTGTGCCTGAGTTGGGACTTAGTCTGTGCTGCAGAACTAACTAGAAAATATGTTGCAGTTGGATAAATATGCTTTTGTAGTAGCAGGTTTTCTAGCATCTTTTAATACCTGTTGCACATCCTCTAAAAAGATGTGCCTTTACAAAAATCTCAACCCAGTCAGATGCAAGTTAACAGTGTTGGAGTGGATGAGAGATGCCTTATCCTGTGTGAGTAGGTCCACTCTATAAGGTAGTTTTTGATAACCGGCCAAGAACATAAGAAGGGAGACCAATGTTGTCTGGTTCAAAAGGGAGTTACCAGGAGAATCTTGGGATAGTCCTACTTGGTCTTTAGTAGAATTCCAGTAATCAAGGGAAAGGAGGGAGACATAGAGGAACATTCTCATCTATGGGAAAGAGAAGATATTTGTCTTTAAATCCTATAGGTAAAGGGACCTGGAACAGAACTTCTCTAACTGAATGGAGGCACATGGATATACTTATATACTTGGGGAGTTCCTCATATGTCAGCAATCTCCTAGAAGTCCTCTTGGTGTATATTCCATTTATAAGGGTCTGCCTGGATCTGTTCAGTGAATCTACTACAGTAATCTTCAATGAGGGCATGTAAATTGCTTAAAGTGAAAGGCTGTGTTGAGACAACACTTCCTTGGCAGTCATGACTACTCTGCATGGGGTTATGACCTTGTACCTCCCATTTCATTTATGTACCACATCACTGTGGTGTTGGAGGCATCACTAGGCAGTAATAATCTTGTGTTCCTTTATGACTGGGAAGGCCACTGAGGGCCATTACCCCTTTTGTTATGGTCCCTTTGTTTGCTATACCTAGGGATTGCTGAAAAAGCTGGTTTACTCTTTGCATTAGCATTCCTGTTTCTTCTAAGCTCTTTAAGTCCTCAGCTGAAGAGCTACATAAAAAGATATAGTTCTCTAAGGTGACACTGAGAATCTGGGATTTAACACCCTCAGGGAAACTGTATTACACAAGCCAGGCATGTCTATGCAATGCACACCCTGTGGCAGCAGGAATGAAAGGTGCATCATCTGTATCACAGAAACATTTTATGATATGCTTTGTGACCTGAGAGGCAGTCAAAAGCATGTCAGAGAAGAATTTAAATCCAATGCAGGCAAGTTAGAAATTACTTTTTTTGCAAGTCTGAAAATACAGCAAGGAGGTGTTTGGCAACATGGGCTTGGCAATTTATACCTCTGAAGACCAGGGTTGAACAAGTATAGACTTTCTTTTTTTTTTTCAAAACAGGTTTATTGTTTTAACATATAAGAGAAATATCATAACAATTTTATACAAGTAATTAAAAATAGGTATTATTATAATATTCAACAAAACAACTAAAGTATTTACAAAGACATCCACTACAATCAGATCAATTAATTAAACTAAAATACCATGCTATTGAAATTAAATTTTTTTTAACAAATTTTGTAAATTATCCCATACAATAAAATAAGATGTTTCAAGTATAGACTTTCTCATACCTATTGAATGCCTTGCTATCCTTCTCACTGTGGATATGATTGAAATGGACCAAGGGTTAAGAAACAACATCCTTACCTGTGGAAATGTCAGCAGGATCTGTCAGAAGATATCCAAAGAGGTATTTGTGTGACTCTGACACTTTATATAGCTTATCAGGCATCTCTGCTGCAGGGGTTTGAATATCAGGAGAATATGTAGAACTGGAAGCATCTTTCAAAGCCCCAAGAACAGGTGACATTGTCAGGGTTTAGGGGAAATCAGCATTAAGTTTCTGAAATCTTTCTTCATTCCCACTTAAACATGTCTTTCATTTTGGAAACTGTGTCAGAAAATGAAATTGCCTCAACAAGAGAATCAGAAGAAATATTTTCCTCAGATTCTGACTCATATGAGATGGATAGAAGACTTGATATGCATAATCTAACCCTTCCCTTCTAAGTCTCAAGGAAATGCTTCCTCAATAGAAGAGGGGCCTTTTCTCTCACAGTGAAATGAAACTGGGCAAAATTGTACTATTTTTCTTGTCATCCATTGACAATAATTGGTGTGTGGGAGGGTACTTGTTTTTTTCAGGATTTATTTTACTTGACTGCGTCAAATGTAGTTGTACTGGATGTCTGGACCTCTGCAAGGGGACCTGCTATCTCCTGTCTTATACCATCTATCCTTTCAGGCAAAATAAAATGGTGTTGTCCCTTCTTGACAAATGATGGCTTTTCTTAGTGAACATGCCTGACTTCTGACCTATAGTGGCCTCCTGTAGATCAACATTTGAGAGTTTAGGAAGACAGGACTGATGCACTGAGGGCTCCATGGCAGCCACACCAGATTTATCATTCCAAACCAGGAAAGCAAGGATGAAGGAAGTATCCCTTTAGTACCATCTTTAACAATTTTCTTATTTTTCTTTGCCTGAAGGGGTCATCTGATGACAAAGGGTCAATAGCTATGGAGGTCCTAGTGAAGGCTTTGAGACACTGGTTTTCTAAAACAAGACCAAAACTATTAAGCAGAATAAAAATGTTCTTTGAGGTAAAGGAGACACAATATTGCATAAGCAGATGTCATGTGATTTCCCCAGACAGAAGACACAGGCCATGTGGGAATCCTTGCATGGGATTTGTCTACCACATGTATGTTTTCCTCTTCTGCAAGGCAGAAAGAGAAAAAAATTAACCCAGCTTTTAGAATGAAAATAAAAGTAGATCCCCTAAAGGGCACTTATCTGCCCAGAAGATGATGTACAACCCAACCACTGAAACTAAAGTCACAATGTAGACAAGACATGTATGCAGACTCTTCAACACCAAGAAAGTTCTGAATTTGGCGGCTGTACATCCTACTTTATACCAGTTTTATACCAGCATGTCCTCATACTTCAACAAGCATATGGTGCATGAGAAAAGTACCTGAAAGTTTTTGAGAACTGCCTGGACATCGTTCTTTAGCAGGATATGCCCCGGTTAGTTTTATGCTACTGCAGCAGTGATCATGATTCCTGATTCAGTATCTCTTTCACAAGCCTGTTCATTCAGTCATTCATTCATTAATTCTCTTATTACCTACCTGTCTACCTATCTAACTAATTCTGACATTGCTAAAACTTGGGATAAATTATATTAATTTGCTTTCCGCTCATCTAATTGGAAGAAATTATCTTCATTGTGCCAACAATCTGAACAATTACAGAATAATGTTTCATTGTATCGAACAAAATAAGTGCCTATTTCTTATTTCAATAAAATGTGCTTACTTGATAAATGCCTTTGTGATACTTAAAAAAAGTTCATAAATCTCTGCTCCCCTCATTTTCCAGGGGAAAGAAATAGGTTACAGTTACAGTATCCAGACAAGGTAGTTGCAAACAGGAAGTCTTGTGTACCTTACAGAGCTTTGGATACATGCTTGTAGGACTTTGAAACTGATTAAGTGTTGATGAATGAAACATGATACAAATAAGTATAACTTTTTAGAAACTGCTTGTTCTGAATTTTGGTTTGTTACTAGAAAAGGCACAAGATAATGAACAGATGATTTGTACTAATTTGCCATTTTAATGTTTTACTCCACAGAAAATTTTCTCTGATTTTGTCATGATTGAAATGGCTTTTCATGCCAAAGCGCTTGAAGTGTATTCAAATGCCTTCAAGAACTTGGAGGAATACGAATTAGAAAAGGACATGGAGGTATGGAGGGTGGCGATGGAGCTTCTGTGTCTTTCTCTGCATGCACATGTGTATATGTATATATTTGCCTTTGTGATTGACTTACCCACGGTGTGAAGATGTGAATTTGTATCCATATAATACTAATGCTTTACCAGTCCGCAGCCCAGGATTTAATTTTGGTTTTTGATTACTGACTTTAAGGAATGTCTATGTATTTACCTTTTTCATGTTGATTTAGTTTTCTTCCACCACCAAACACATAACGCTGAGGCTGACTGCGTCATATAAATTGTCCATAAATTTGTGAATATGTGAGCAATTCACTGATGTAATCTGACTTCCTATTTGAGGTGTGCTCTGCTCTGTCCTCAGCATTTTTAAATTAAACTTTTGTTCACTATGTCCCTAAGAAGTGAATTCAGTTACTATTGCAGTAATCAATAGAAAATACTGTCTAGATAGAGAGTTCTGGGAGATAGATAGAGAAGAATAAGGACTTGGGGAGTCCAGAAGACATCCAAAATTAACCATGTTGAGCAGTATGAAAGGTTACTGTTGAAGATAGGCAGGACGCGTGGGTATTAACAAAGAGTGGGACTCTAGGGATGCAAATATTATCCTAACACTGTAAAGGACACTCAAAAGACTATGCATAACATAGTGTGTGCAAATGTGACAGCCTTTAGCAAAAGAGAAATCAGATTAATACAGCGTGATCCAAAGAAGGCAAATGAGAAGGTATGGGGTTCAAGACTTGTAGTCAGAGCAGCTGGATTTGGTAAAAGTGTACACTCAGTATACAATGAAAGGAAGTGTCAGTGGCTCAAAACGTAGCACACTCACCTTTGGTTCTGGTAGAAGAGAAAGCTGTAGGGTCTGATGCCATTCCACATGACCGCACACTGATACTATCTCCCATCCAATCGTCAAGGTTCCTTTTGAAAAGTGCCAAAGAGGCGCTCTGCTTGACATGTATGGCAGTCTATTCCAGATTATGGGGAGTCTCTGGGTCAGGAACCTATCCCTTCAGCATGTTTTGTTCATTGTGATGACAAGGTTTAGATCTCTGGAGCGTGTGGCTCTGTCGGATTGGGATTACTTTAAGTGGAGCATGTCCAACAGCTCAGGGTTTGACATGACCTTGTATGTTAAGCAGAGATCGCCTCTGAGTAGACGATATGCCACAGAGTATAGCTGGAGTTGTTTTAGATGGCCAGTATAGGGCATCTGCTTTAGGTCTATGATTCTTTTAGTGAGGTATTTCTGTGGCCTTTCCAGCTGTTGCAGATGTCTTGTGAGGTACATAACAAATGGGTCATTGTACTCTATAATGGGTCTAATGAGGGATGAGTACAGTGGGACAATGACCTCCTTTTTTCTGGATGAAAAGCCCTTAGTGATGAGGTGTGCCACATAGAAGGATTTCCTGACTGTTGTTTCAATGTGGTTATCTAAGGTGAGACCACTGTCCACCTGTGCCCCTAAGTCTCTCATCGCACTTTCAGTATTTAGTATACTGCCATCTATGTGGTAATTCATGGGTACATGTTTTTTTCCCAAAGGGGATAACTATACATTTCTTGGCATTGAGCTTGAGCCCATGGCTCTGGCACCAGGCATCTGTTTCTGTAAGGCCATTTTGTAGAATATCCACATCATTTGGGGATTCAATAATGGCTCCCAGTTTGCAGTCATCTGCAAACTTTGTTAGCCAGAGTCCCTTAGTGTTGGTCTGTATGTCAGAGAAGTAGATACCAAACAAGAACTGTCCCATGACTGTACCCTGAGGTAATCCACTTGTCACGTGTCTGGAGCTGGATTTGGAGTCTGCTACTTTTACAGTTTGGGTTCTGTCAGTAAGCCAGTTGGCAACCCATCGAGTGACATAGGGATTTATGTCCAGCTTAGTAAGTTTATCTATGATTCCAGAGTGGGGGATGGTGTCGAAGGCCTTGGCGAGATCCATATAGGCTCGTCCATAGCTCTGGAGATTGATTCGAAGAAGTCAATCAGGTTCAGGAGACATGATTGGCCCTTCACAAACCCAAACTGGGTGGGGTTCACTGTTTGAAGGTTGACAATGTCTTTGTTTATAAGTTCCATGATAATGCGTTCCATGGCTTTGCAGATCAGGCTCGTCAGACTGATGGGATGGTAGTTTCCAGGATCCAAGGTGGATCCCCACTTGTGAAGTGGGATAACTGTAGCTGCACGCCACTCAGTGGGTACAAAGCCTGAGGTGAGGCTATGATTAAACATGACACTTAGGTGAGTTGCCAATTCATTTTGTAGTTCATCTAGTACGCCGCCTGGGATGTCACCTGGTCCCATGGATGCTATATTCTTAGCTTTGGAGAGTGTGGTTCTACCTGTGTGGCCATGATTACTGGAACTTGGCAATCTTTTGGCATTGAGATGGGCCCTTTAGGGGGTGAGAGGGGGGTGACGTTTGCACTAAATCGATCTGCCAGAATATTGGCAATATTCTTGGGATCAGTATATTTAATGCCATTCTGTTGTAGCTCAGAGCATATCTGAGCATTGCCATTTAGATTCTTGACATAACTGTAGAATGCCTTGTGGTTGTCTTTGGAATTTTTGGCAATTTTATTTTCGTAACTAGCTTTGGAGGTTTATATGAGTGATATCAGCTTCTTACTGAGGCTGGTAAAGGAGTTTTTTGCATCCTGGGATTTTTGTCTTTTCTGCAACAGTTTTTTTCTTCTATTGTATAGTTTGTTTATGGCAGGGGACCATCAGGTTGGCTTCCTTTTTTTGGAGGAGAGCATCTTGGTTCTATTTGGGATGGCATGATTCATGCACGAGTGGATGTGTTCGTACAGTGCCTTAGTGTAGGATTCAGCAGTCGAACTTTCAGCTCCCATCTGCATGGGTGTCATGAAATTTGTCACTTCTGACTTAAGTAGCATGAAGTTGGCTTTGGAGAAATTTTTTATGGAGGTTGGCTTACTGGGGGGTGGGGGTGGGATGTGGATGTCAAGGGTGATTTGCTTATGGTCAGACCTAACCAATGAGGGGGTTACCATTGGTGTGGAGCATCTATCTCCCATGTTGGTAATGACCAGGTCTAGGATAGTGGAGCCCCTGGTGGGACAATGGATTAGTTGATCCAGGGTGTTGGAATTTATGAATTCCAAAAACTGTTGGGAAAAGGTGTTGGTACCCAAGTAGTTTTCCCAGTTAATGGCAGGGTAGTTAAAATCACCCAGTATTAGGGTGTTTGGTTGTATCTTAATATTGTCCAGTATGTTTAGAAAGGTGTAATGAGAATCTTGGGGCATGGTGGGGGATCTGCAGCAAGCTACAGTTTGGATTGCAGTCTTACCTAGTGTTAGTTGCACCTGGAGAATTTCAGATGCATTGTGTTGGGCAACTAGCCTGGAGGTGTGAATATCCTTGGTGAATATGGACAGTCCTCCACCTTTGGTGTTTTGGTCTTGGTTTGGTGGCCGATAAGTGTGGTAAGAGTTGTAGCCTGGTATTGCAGGGGTGCTCTCTGGAGCCTTGAACCAGGTCTCAGTTACTGCACAGATATCGATGTTCTCCATTTTTAGGAGTGCCTCGAGAGAGTGCATTTTGAGGTTTAAACTTCTAACATTGAGTAGCATTACCTTCAGATTTTGCATGCTTGTATCTGTTATGGTGGTGGTTTTGTCCTTTGAACCTTGCCTAAAAAAGGCACTATAGGGGTGGCAAGAGCTTTAGCCAGTAACCTGAATCCCAGAGGTGACAGGTGCAGACCTTCTCTGGCAAAGCATCATGGTTTGTTGATCATGTCGTCCCAGGCAGACAGGTACTGGATCCTCTTTGAATGACACCAGAAGCTTAGCCAAATGTTGAAGTCAATCATTTTGTCCTTATACCGTGGTATCATTCTGGGGAAGGCAGGATGTCATACCTGCATGGGCCACATGATCCGAGAGATCTTCCATGTCTCTTTTCATGTAGTCCAGGGAGGTATGTCTCAAGTCATTCACTCCAACCTGGACAATGACAGAGTCGTATTTGTACTTGTAGGGTAAGAAAGCATGGGCTATCTCTGAAGTCTAGCTGCACAAGGCAACATATTAACAGACCAAGGTCTTTTGCTATTGGTACATTTCATATCCTTGTATGGTAATGAGTGGATATATATAAGCAAGATCACAACAAACAATTTATGGACATTGTTTACTCCAAAATACTAGACTCCACCAGACCTTTTATTCACTAATAAATGAAAAATGACTCACTTGTCAATAATAACACACTGTTTAATCAAATAAATAATTGCAAAGTTTTTAAAATCTGTCAGCAGGTGCTTTTGTCTCGTAAAATGTATTCACAGACTTCATCAGACTATAATTTTAAATTTTAAATTTTAACCAGATCTTTATACACGAATCATAACAAATCATAACCATCACATGGCCCAGATCATGTGGTTCAATACTGCATCTAATTTCATTTCAAAGAGCATGAAATGTCAATATTTTTATTCAAAGCAGATGGGGAAAAGGAATTGAATTTAAACTGAAACATAAGTTTGTATCTATCTAACACAGCCAGAACATCCCCTTCTCGCCTTAAATCAACTTAATTTTTTCCCGTACAAAAAACATAAACCTCCTAAAATTTATGCAACCCAGACTGTGTTTTATTAAGGCATTTTTCATGTCAGCCTTCTTTATAGCCCTGAGATGTTCCAAACTCCAATCCATTTGTCTTCTACCAGTCCTAACTATATAAAATGCTTTACAAGTTTGACATTATGCATGGTATCATATGACAGATGGTTCACAAGAATATCTTCCATTTGTACCAACTGTGCTTGCTGTAAACATGTTTTCTACATCAGGGTTGTTGGAAATGTACATGCACTGCCTGCATCCAAAACATAAATAGGTATTGTATTCAGTTTAATGGTGTAATACTTGCTCCTGGTAACTTTTTTCAAAAATAGAGTTAATCCTGGAAGATCTTTTATCAGTGAACACAGGTTTATCTTAAAAGCATCTTGCCCTTACAAAATATTCCAGTGCTTTATGATAATATTTTGAATGTGCCTGCTATCTTTCAAGCATTTTACTGGAACATCCAAAGAAGGAAATTCTTTGTTTTGTTTCCTCAGATAGCGGTCAACAATCTGAGAATTAGTAGTAGGTGTATAGTCGGTTGCCCTATATGCCAACACATTCTTCACAGTGGCCTGTAAAATATCATCAGGGTAACCCCTCTCCTGAAAAAAAAAAGATAATTTCTACACACATTTATCCACAAAAATGCTATCTTCACTAGTAAGTCATGACACTCTGAACAAAATTATTTTAAATATCCCCTTCTTTGTATGCAATTAATGCATTTTACTAAATTCTAAATATTTGTTACCCCTTAATTCTTTCCAGTATAACTTAATAAGTAAGCCCTTGCACATTCTTATAAACGGAATAATTGAAATAATTAACTTCTTGCATATTAAATTTCTTATCAAATCTCAAATAGTCTGACTGCCATGGAAAATCTAAACAAAATGTTTTAGCTCTTGTCTTCACGCATCCCATAAAATAAAGACATCATCAGTATAGTACAAATATGCCTTGCAATGTTTTAATTGATCAAGAGCACAATCCTTATCCTGTTCCCAATCTATCATAAAAATGTTGGTGTATGTGGAAGCTATGAAGGCACCCATCTCCACTGTAGTAGTTTGCTGGTAATTTTTTTTTTTTTTAAGTTTGATGACCAGGGAAGTCCACTGGGCCAAGAAGAGTCCATTTTCAGTGGAGGCCCGGGGAGAAAAGCTCCACAATAATTCTAGTTACATTTCACATGTTACAAAAGGACATAGTTCATACAGCTAATTAAACATTTACAGATAAGCTCCATGATATTTGCAATTGGCTTGTTACAAAAATGAAAGACATAATTCAATACAGAAATTTCATCATTTACATAAAGTGAGTATTTTTGTTATAAACTCAGTTGTAGGTTTAACATTTCAAAATATATAACTACTTGTCCAAATACAAAAAAAATATTGTGTAGAATCTATTCCAGTAAAGTATAAACAAGGTCCACATTCATTGTCAACTTGTCTTCCTGTTTATCCAGAAACAGTCTCATATATTCAAACCCCTCTTTTCTAGGTATAATTGTGTACAGAGAAGTTACATCTGTAGAACTCAATAAACATTTTATACTTCTCTGTATGAATTAATACTATTCACAGAATCAAATGAGTCCTTTATAAAGGCTCAATGCCATGGATTATTGGCTGCAAAAATGTTCAGTCATACCTGCTAGGCATACCTCTCAACCTCTTAGAGCAAGAAATCTGGACAAAACCATAAAAAAGTGGGACAAAGGCCCAAAAATAAGGACAATTTTAAATATTGCTCTTACGAACTTAGAAAGTTAATAGAATAACAAGCTTTGCATTAAAATGAATTTTCTAAAGGTTATGAAGTCTGTAACTCAAACGTGTGTCATTATTTTCTAACTTCAGTCTTGAATGATTTGCCATTAATTTGCCAGAAAACCGCAATTTTATGAAAACAGATCAAAAATATGAGGCAGAAATCTGGACAATCTGCAAACATCTGTACAGTTGAGAGGTATGCTGCCAGGGGCTCCATCTGAGAGTATTGGGCAGCTACAATGGGGCTAAATAGAGGGTTGCTTAAAGTATTATGGGTATTGGGAATCCCAATAATAACCTGTAATCTTGGTTGTTTCACTGTCGAAAACTTCAGATTGTCTCATTTCAAGATATCCTCCTCAAACAGGCCTAATAATAAGCTATCTAACACTTTATACTGAACCATTGCAAAATTGTGAGTCATTTGCCTATATTGACCTTTGCTGGATAATACATTTCTTCATAGCTGTTCTATAACATTCATGATTCATCACTGCCAAACAACAACTACCTTTGTCTGCAATCATAACTCTTATCATTAAATCATTTGCCAAATCATGCAAAGTCTTCTTTTCCTGCACATTCAAATTACTATAACATTTCCTGTTAAAAATTGTGCAAACCAAAATATTTAACAATATCCCTTTTACAAAATTTAGCAAATGTGTTGACAGTAAAACAAATGAGTGGGTTAAAAATACTAAGCATTCTGAGTTTATTAGTTGTACCATTTTATTGCTGTTGTTTAAAACAGTACATTTAAATCTCAGACATTACAATTGTGTAAGTTGAACTTTACCATAGCAGTAAATGGTATAGGGGGCCTTGACTCTGCCTGGTATAGATTTATTACGGTGAGTATAACAAAAGGTAATAGCCTTAGACAACCATTTGGAAATAGTCTGTTTTGACACAGGTTATCCATTCTTCTTATCTTTGCAAGAAATAAACAATTTGTTTGAAGATCTGAGAAATTTAGCTCTGTCAAGATAATATCTAAACTGTATCTGGATGTTCAAGGTATGGAGTATCATTTCTCTCCTCATTTTTAGAATTCAGTAAAGAAAATAGGGAGGTAGAAAATTTGGTACCACTTTAGGCATAAAAGAAAGATTAGCTGTCAAGGAAATCCTATCCCTAAGGAAAATGAGGTAAGGTTGGCTCACCATAAGAGCTTGCAACTCAGATATTCTTCTAGCAGAGGTCAGAGCAATCAGCAAAACTTTTCCTGCTAAGAACCTGAAGTCAACCAGATTATTTGGTTCAAATGGAGCAAATGTTAGCTTCTCTAACACAAAATTAAGATTCCAAGGAGGGGGCCACTGGTTTACTTGGGGGCTGTAATGCAAAAACCCCTTTCAAGAACATTTTGACATAAGACTTCCTTAAATATGAGGATCTATGGGCAGACATGCTGAAATGGCTGATAAATGAACATTAACAGAGGAATAAGAAAGGATATAGGGTAGTAACACACGAATATTGTAAAACTGGAAAACGACTAGCCTTGAGTGGGTGCTGGTTATGTTGTTGGCACCAACTAGAAAACCTTTTCCATTTGCTAATATATATGATTTTCTAGTACCAGGTTTTCTTGCCTTCATTAGTGCCTGCTGCACATCCTCAGCAAACAGGTGCCTAAAAGGAATTAAGACATTATTATTCAGGCAGTCAGTTGAAAATGATTGATGTTGGAGTGTATCAAACATAGATCAAGTAAACTACTCTTTTCTGAAGAAATTTTTTGAGGAGTAGAGACATGCTTGGTTTTCTGTTTCTTTTTGACAGAAAAAATGGGGTCAACCCTGTTACTAATGGAAACAGCTGCTTCCCTTGGGATGGGCACAGCATTTTGACACAAAAGCGAAATCTTCCCTGTTCTCTCTCCCAGGACTGTTGTTTTTAGGCCTTTAGTCTCTCCCCATCTCTTGTTCTTCATTGTTGTGTGTTCTGAGTTAGAGCCCTTTTATTTACAGGGCAAGTATTTTGATATTTAGATAGTAAGAGTTCATGTGCTGTTGATATACATATATATTCTCCATTTAGATAATTAGATATTTTTCACTTTATCTTAGACATCTTGCATTATTAAGAGTTAGTGTTGATATATTCTACTCATAGCATAGAGACGTTTATATTTCTGAGTGTTTTTTCTTATAAACATAGAAGTTTTTTTTCTGTTGATTACTCATAGGATGTCCAATCAGAAGAAAGAAAAACCC
The DNA here is from genome assembly GCF_019279795.1 of Protopterus annectens. Lineage (NCBI taxonomy): Eukaryota > Metazoa > Chordata > Ceratodontiformes > Protopteridae > Protopterus > Protopterus annectens. The sequence goes on along the minus strand of NC_056742.1, from coordinate 118,113,832 downwards.
AAGTCTGTGTTTAAAAAATGCCCAAGATGTGGGCAAAAGAAGTCCATCACCGATGGACATACTGACTGTGTCTATTGTTTAGGTGAGGTGCACCTACAAGAAAGCTGTTCTATATGCCACTCTTTTAGTACTAGAGTGTTGCATGAGAGGAAGAGGAATCTCATGGGTAGAGGTCTTTTGAAATACTCCTTCCAAGAGTCACTGGGAGCCAGCCCCTGACTTTGGAGCCGGTATCTCCTACATCGAAATCCCCCATCTTACAGTCGGTGGCTACATCCACACATTTTTCTCAGGCCTCAAGTAGACTTTTCTGATTTGGATGTGGACCATGTGGTGAAGAGGCTTTTGCAGATACCGGCGCTTGCAAAAATTTTATCAGCACCGATCCCTGGGATTTTGGAGCTGACACAAGTTCCCCCACCATCTTCTGTTCCTCCTCCGATCTGCCTCAAAGTTTCAAAGCTGGAGAGCTCAGAACTGATGATCGTGGAGCCCACAGGGCCGACACTTACCTTAGGTTTGTCGGCCCTGACTGCCCTGATATCTTTGGTGCTGACCGTGGGATCTTGGAGCCGATGCTCGCTGGTCAGGTCTAGGGATGATAGTTGATCCTCTTGGGGCCTCAGCTCGAATGAGCTGGGCTCTGACCTTGGGCTTGGAGCCCTCTGTCCTGGTGCCAGGGGAGTCCCTTGAATCCTCAGATCCAGGGGATTCCTCGCATTGGAGCCGAGGGGCCATGAGGAGGGTATTGTTTATGCCGAAAACCACTCCATCAGTACCAGCAGCTCCCTCCCTTAAAGCACCATTTTCTACCTCTACAACACATGCTCCATTGAAGTGTAGAAATCCTAAGCCTCAGGAAGCCCCATTGGGAGAGCCATGCTCTTCCGAGACCTCTCCAGAAGCTCCCACTGAAGAGGTTCCCAGGAAGAGACTTTGCAAGCCGAAGCATCTGGACTCCCCACAGGAATACATCACTTTGGAAACTGACTTAGATGAGTAAGAAGGGTCCGCATGGTCCCCCTCAGAGGATATCTCATTTGCAGATATCATAGAAATTCTTAAACAGAGGGGTGTCTGGAAATCCCTTGACCCTACTGATGATGAGTCAGTTCTTCTGAAGGCTTTTGGATCTCAACCCTCCACCTCTTGGGTGTCTCCACCCTTCAATGAGTTGATTGAGTTACTCTGTCGGAGGGCATGGGAGTCCCCGAATACCATGGAGCCTGTTCCTAGGAGGCCTAATAAATTTATAACTTGCCCCCAAGACAAATCCTTTCTCACTAAAGGAGTGCCTGTTGATGCTATGGTGGTGGCAGCGGCCACCAAGAAGGAACTATCAGAAACTTCAGCATCTGTTTATCCTCCTAATAGAGTCCAGGATCATGGACAAGTATGGGAAGTGTATGTTTAGTTCAGAGGCTTTTGTCATTCAATCGCTGAACTATCTCACACATTTCACTAGGTTACAAAGGGATCTCCTGAAGGAACTAGAAGATACCCTGCAGGGTTCAGTAGCTGAGGGGATTTCTGACAAAGTAACTTCCCAGCTCTCTACTTTTAATTCTATTGTGAACTCTTCCATGCGTCTGGTGTCATACACAGCTGATGGAATGAGCAGAGCAGTGGGCACAGGAATTGCCCTTAGGAGACATTCCTGGATGTGCCTATGTTCCTTTGCGAAACCCTTTAAGTCTTCCTTTATTAACACCCCTTTTGATGGCTCATCCCCTTTTCGACCGAAAGTGAAGGAAACACTTACTGGGAGTGAGAAAGATGGAAGGACTTTGTCTACCATTGGAGTATGTTTTTCTACCCCATGTAGACAGTACCCCAAAGGGGAGGCGGTGGGGGGGTTGGAAAGGTATGGTTCCATAAATCTCAAGGATCTTTCTAGGAGACTCATGGTGAGGCAAAGGAGGGGGATGTAATGGAAGATGAGAGGGTTCGCAGAATCAGTGCAACAAAGAACAGTTCTTTGGGAAGCCCTATCAGCACTCCTGAGAGGAGGCTCAACTGTCCATCTCTGGAGGCAGTCGGAGGACACCTTTCTTTGTACCCAGACACCTGGCTAAAAATAACAAAAGACAGCTGAGTACAAGGTATCATATCCAGAGGATACTCAATTCCCTTTGCCACACCACCCCCTCTTGTGAAAAAAATCCCAGACGTTTCACCCAGTCACAGGGAACAAGCAGCCATAGAGGTCCAAAGGTTGCTTGAAAAAAGAGTCATCCAACCAGTCCCAGCAGACCAGAAAGGATCCAGAACTTACTCAAGGTTCTTTTTAGTTCCAAAGAAAACAGGACTGGAGACCTATTCTAGACCTTAGCAGATTAAACAAGTCGGTAAAAAAGACAAATTTCCGGATGGTCACGCTACAGTCAATACTCCTTTTTCTGGGGAAAGACAATTGGATGTGCTCAATAGATATCCAGGATGTGTACTACCACATAAAAATGGACAGGCCATCCAGAGATGATCTATGCTTCTGGCTAGGAGCCAGTCATTATCAATTTCACGCTCTGCCCTTTGGTCTCACTACAGTCCCCAGAGTGTTCCCCAAATGCATGGCAGTAGTCACAGCTCACATGAGATGTTTGGGATTCCAGGTGTTTCCATACCTAGATGACTGGCTCCTCACTGCCACCAGCAGGCATTAACTCATAAATGCAAGGGACACAACTTTAAATCTCTGCAATCAATTGGGGATTAACATAAACTCTGCCTTATCGCCATTGCAACAGACCATTTTTATAGGAGCAGAACTAAATACAGTCACAATGACTCTAAGCCTTCCTCCAGAAGGAGTTTTGTTTTTTATGAAAACAAATCTTAGACCTGCTTCCAAAGACAAAAGTCCCAGTGTCAATGGTACTCAAATTGTTAGGAACAATGGCGGCAGCGATCATAGCCATTCCTCTGGGTCGGATGCACATGCAAGTACTACAATGGCTCCTATTCTCTCAATGGTCCTTTCAGGAACTTGCAATGTCACACCAAATCATAATAACGAATACGTGCAAGAAGGACCTTCAGTGGTGGCTAACATCCCAGCAAGTAACTCTAGGCTGCTCATTTGTTCTACCCACTCCTATAACCACGGTGACCATGGATGCTTCCTTGATAGGGGGGGGCATTATCAGGGAAGAACAGTCCAAAGCATGTGGAAGAAGCACAAAGCTCATCTGAATATAAATGTCCTGGAGATGAAAGTGGTACTTCTAGTGTTGCAGTCCTTCCAAGACTCTCTCCCTCTGGGAACAATTGCAATTCAGATGGACAATATGTCAGTGGTCTGGTATATAAATAAACAAGAAGGAACCAAATCTTTCCCCCTGTGTCAAGAGGCTCTGAGAGTATGGCAGTGGGTAAATTCCACCCAGCGCTTTCTGATAGCAATGTACATCCTGGGAAAATCCAATGTGATAGCAGAAAAGCTAAACAGGGCAATCATCTTGTCTCACAAGTGGTCCCTAAAGAAACAAGTAGCAGAAAGGATCTTCCGCAGGTGCGCCAGCCTTGCTGCAATCTCTTTGTAACCCCAATGAACATGAAATGCAGCAGCTATGTTGCCCTAATCCCCCCACTGGGGGATGTCCCAAGGGATGCACTTATGCCTTTCCCCCTTTCCCTCTAATCCCCAAAGTATTACAGAAAGTAAAGACTCTGGGAAGGACCATAATCTTAACAGCCCCTCACTGGCCTTGACAAATTTGGGTTCCCTTCCTTCAGCCTCATCTATTGGAAGAACCTTGGATCCTGGAACCAGTTCTGGATCTTCTGACCCATTAATTGGGGGCTCTTCATCCTTCTCCTCACTCCCTCAAACTGACAGCTTGCCTGCTCCAATTCCAAACATAGCCAAGATTTACAACTTCTCAGCCGAGGCTCAGCTTATTTTAACATCCTCTCATAAATCATCTACCAGAAAATTATATCTTAGCAAATGGAAGAGATTTTCTATATGGGCATCTCAGAATGATATTGATCCCTATCTAGCTTCAATTTCATTTATCTGGGAGTTTCTGACTAAACTTTTCAACGAGGAGCAGCTGCAGCTACCATTAGAGTTGAATTAGCAGCAATCTTGAACTTTCATCTTGGTGTCCAAGGTTCTAATGTCATGTCGCATTGACTTTCTAAAGGTTTTCTCAAGGGTATTATTCATTTGAGACCACCTGTCAAAACTACAGCCATGCCATGGAATCTAAATTTTGTTCTTTCCTGGATTATATTAACTCCTTTCGAACTGGCCTCATCCTGTCATTTGAAATATCTCTCATGGAAGACTATATTTTTAATAGCTATTACTTCTGCTTGGAGGATTTCTGGGTTACAGGCCTTGACCATCAAACCTCCTTATATGATTTTCCATAGTGACAGAGTTTGGCTCAGAACTAATTCATCATTTTTACCCAAAGTTTGTTCAGAGACAAATCTTAACCAATCTATTGAATTGCCCATTTTCTTCCCTAAATACACAAATAAGATGGAACACATGCTGCACAAACTTGATATTCATAGGCAACACTGATTTTATTTGGACAGGACCAAACAATTCAGAACAATGGAACAGCTCTTTGTCTCCTTTTCGGAATAAAAAAAGGTGCTCCAGTGACAAAAGTCACCTTGTCAAGATGGTTATCAGATTGCATTTCCTTCACCTACAGTTCAGTGAATGCTCCTTTACAACAAAAAAATAAAGGCCCACTCTACTAGAGCTGTATCTACCTCATTAGCCTTCTCTGCTAAGTTACCATTAGATGCTATTTGTGCAGCAGCTACCTGGTCAAGGTCTTGTACCTTCATCACTCATTACAAAGTAGACAAGGCCTCCAGGGACAGGGCTTCCTTTGGTTCCACTGTTCTGAAGAACATTCTTCCATGTACCACTCAAGAAAGATGGTGCTTGGGACGCTACCCATCAGTAAGAATGAACGGTGAGATAGAACAACTTCACATAAAGAAGTTATGTACTCATCATAACGTTCCATGTGAGTTGTTCATCTCGCCTTCATTCGTACGTCCCACCCTCCAACCCCCATCCAGTCTACTTGAGGTCCGAGACCTCTTTTATTTATGGTGTATTGTCTCTTATCCAGTTGTTAGAGTAGCATATTAATAGTCATAGGTAGCCAGTTGGCAGCAAACAAAATCTGAAGGAAGATCAAGGTGCATCATAGGATAGGAAGTTGGCCTTGAGCTGATTGAAGACCTCAAAGTTTTTGCAGTTGGCCAGGTTGGAGCCGAGGATCGGCTCAGAACCCATCAGCAAGAATGAAGGCGATATGAACAACTTACACTGAACGTTATGGTGAGTACATAACTTCTTTTTACTACTCCCAATCCACACTGTCATTGTATATTCCAAGAAGTTCACACTCCAGTCCACCAAACATGCATTCTCCATACTTGCTCTCACTCTCTGGTAATTCTTCCCTCCCCTCTTCAGAGAAACATCCAACCTCTCTAACCTCAGGAAAGACTTCAAATCACACCTCCAGCATCCAGCTAAGTGCTCCTATTACCAATGAGACCATATTACATAACCACCTTCAGTTCCAGCTCGGGGCTCTCTGTTGGGCTATTTCCTATCTGGCATCTATTTCATAGACCTTCAGGAAATCACTCTGGTCTATGGTTACCTTAGTTTGCAGAGAACTGTAAACCAGGTGTTGTTATTTGATCTTCTACAAACTCACAATTGCTCCAACATAGGTGTGACCATGTTTCATTTACTCTTATTTCATCAGACCCATTACTGACTATAATATCTCTTTTGGTATGTATTTATTTAATGTATCACTCAAACTGAGAGACCTCAGAGATTCATAACTAAAAAGATAAGTGGCCTCAAATGTCTTAGTTATATGGACAGACTGGCATCCTTCAATCTTTTATAGCATGGTTGCCGGAACCATAGAGCCAGGGGGAGGGGGAGCCTCCCCACTTTTACAGCTGCAAGAGCTGTCGGAGAAAATTAATGAAGTGGAGTTTTCACGCTAACGTGGATTCACACGCAGAAGTTAAACTAACTAAATGAGTTGTTCTTGTTCTCTTATTGTTCTGTGTTACAGGGGTCACACTGCCGCTGTTTTGTTGGTGCTGCCAGAGCCAGAGTCTTGCCAGTAAGGAGAATTTTGTCCTTTTATTTGCAGGAGTTATGCTGCTCCTGTGTGTGTGTGTGTGTGTGTGTGTGTGTGTGTGTGTGTGTGTGTGTGTGTGTGTGTGTGTGTGTGTGTGTGTGTGTGTAAAATGCCCCCAGTTAGGTATATCTGGTGGTTAGTGTTACTCAGGCTCAAACAAAAGCCTGAACTCTCTACCCATATCACCACTTGTGATTCAGGGAGTTGAGTCCATAGATCTCAACTGTCCAGATTTTCACAGAATATTTGGCTCATACTTTTGTCTGTTCCTCTTAAAATTTGTGGTTTTCTGGCAAATCAGTGAAGTGAATTCACTAAATAATGATAGCTCTTTAAGTTTCAGTCTTCCTGTCAGGAAACACATGGTAACACAAAACACTTTATTTTAACAACTTTCTAAGATTATACAAGCAATATTTAAAATGTGTCCCTGTTTATTGGCCTTTGCCCCCCCTCGTCCAAATAAATTTTGGCTTTTTCCAGATTTGTTGTGCTGCGAAGTCGAGAGATTTAGTTTAGTGTTAAGTGGATTTTACAAGGAGATGAGAGCTTTAGGGGAAGAGAAGTTTAGTGCTACTTATGCTAAATTGCTTGCATTGTTTGTAGCACAACAGGTAGTATACTTGCTTTTGATGCAGAAGCCTGTGGGTTCTACTCCTACAGTATGCAGATGGATCGTTGATACTGTACTGTGTTGTACTTTAAAGGGAGTGGATGCTGCAATCCTATGAATGTCCTCCTTTGGAGGAGTTACCTAGTAACTATGTTTCTGTTATCAATTTGCCACCCATTCCCCATTGCAAAATTACCATCTCATCATTTTTTTAATGTAGCACAGGCAATTTATTCTTCAAGGGCAACAGGTACTTTATTTGTAGATGAAACAATGAAATATAAAGTTGTTTGCTAGCAGTAACTTATTCATTTTTTACAGATCCCTTTCATGTGGAATTATTTAGATGACTTACTTCTGCAGAGATTTTGCATATTTACCAATAATGGTGGATTGTAATGACAGAAGTTTAAGTGGCATTTTTATGCTTGAAATTTTCTGAAATGGGTAGTTTTGTCATTATTGGTTCATACATTTTGTTTCATTGCTTACTAGAAGACTGTTCCAAACTAGAAATTTAAAACACATTCTAAGATGTGGTGCTGTATTATACAAGGAATATAATTTAATACAATCAGGTTAATACAATCAGGAAGGTGAATCAAAGAACGCAAACATGTATGCTTGCTCACAGGATGCAGGAAATCAAAACAGGGGAAGAGACCAGTCACCAATGGAGTATCCAAGGTTCGGTGCTGAGACTTTTTCTGTTTTGCATACACATCTCAAAAGTAGAAGGAAATACCAAAGGGCTTTGTCCAACTAAATTTGAGATGACTGCAAGCTAGGAATAGTTATTGAATCCCCAAATGACTTAGCCATCATGCAGAAAGGTTTGTCCCAAACAATAACTGGTGCCAGAATCATGAATTGAAATTAAACTCCAAGAAATACATTACTGTATCCTTTGGGAAGTCATCTACTCCAAGGAACTACCAAATCGGCAATGCCCCCTGAGAACTGACCTAGTTGTTTGGCATTTGCAAACTTGTGTGTACAGTGGCATAACTTTTGACCAACATGTGCCCAGAGTCATAAGAAAGTCTTTTTATATTGCACAGCTTATAAACAAATTGATTTTGACTAGCTCTAGAGATGTTATTGTCCTCCTTTGCAAAGCCATCATTAGTTCAATCATTTTGTATAATGCTCACTTTGGCATGTATCTGTCCAGACCCATGCAACAATTGGAATACCCACAGAGATACCTTACTAAAAGGATGCAACTCCTAAACTATAGGGCTTGCATGGACCACCTCAAAGATTTATCACTATACTCAATATCCTACAGAGTGGTTAGAGGTAACATGTCTGGCATACAAGGCATCCTCCGACCTAATACAGATGGTCCCCTGTGACTAGCACTTGCTCTAGAACCTGCTGAAAGCACTAGGAAGCCTGAAACTGATTCAAGCACTCAGCTCTCCTTGTCAATAAGGAGAAATTAATCATAGGCACTAAACAGCCTATAATTGCAAAGTACCTTGCAAAGGTAAGGGAAAACAGCTCTTAAACTTTACAAAACAGCACCTAAACTGGCATGTCCAAGAGTCAGCTTCTGGAGATTTCTCCTGTCCACCTGGTGAATCTGGGCATACTGGGGCAATGCAGCAACTGCCTCATGTACACAGACAATCCTCTCCTCCTACCACCCAACACTACAACCTGCGAGAGATGCACTTACATAGCCAAACTGAAAGCAAAGCTCTCTCCGGCCAAGATTGTACTAGACAGTCAAGAGGAGAAGGTTAATACCTGCATTACACCTCAAGCAACTCATAGCCCTTTAAACCCACACCATCAACACCCATACATAGCAACACTAAACCCACATATGCGGAGGTCCTTAACATTAACTTGCCCAAGCAATAAGAACCTCCAAAGCCGAAATGCAAACAAACACCAGTCACAACCAAAGTGACACATAGCTCACAGCACCAGTGTGCCACCCAGCAATGAACTCTAAGGCAAGACAATGTACCCAACACTTTAGTCATAGGTGACTCTATAGTCAGGCACACTGATGTCCCACTCACCAGGCTGAACAAGGAGAAAATTACTGTCAGCTGTCTGTCAGGTGCCAGGATCTGCCACATAACGCATGCACTCAAGTCACCCCACAAGTACAAATACAACTCTGTCATTGTCCATGCTGCAGTGAATTACTTGAGACATACCTCCCTGGACTTCATGAAAAGAGACATGGAAGAGCTCTCAGATCAGGTGACCCAGGCAGGTATGACCCTAGCCCTAAGTAGCATCTTGCCTTCACCCAGAATGATACCACAGTATAAGGACAAAATGATTGACTTCAACAATTGGCTAAGCTTCTGGTGTCATTCAAAGGGGATCCAGTATTTGTCTGCCTGGGAAGACATGATCGACAAACCACAATGCTTTGCCAGAGATGGTCTGCACCTGTCACCCCTGGGATTCAGGTTACTGGCTAAAGCTCTTGCCACCCCTATAGTGCCTTTTTTAGGCAAGGTTCAAAGGATAAAACCACCACTGTAACAGATACAAGAATGCAAAATCTGAAGGTAATGCTACTCAATGCTAGAAGTCTAAACCTCAAAATGCACTCTCTCGAGGCACTCCTAAAAATGGAGAAAATTGATATCTGTGCAGTAACTGAGACCTGGTTCAAGGCTCCAGAGAGCACCCCTGCAATACCAGGCTACAATTTTTACCACAGTTTTTGGCCAAAAAACCAAGACCAAAACACTAAAGGTGGAGGAGTGTCCATATTCACCAAGGATATTCACATCTTCAGGCTAGTTGCCCAACCCAATGCATCTGAAATTCTCCACGTGCAACTAACACTAGGTAAGACTGCAATCCAAATTGTAGCTTGCTACAGATCCCCCACCATGCCCCAAGTTTCTCACTACACCTTTCTAAACATACTGGAAAATATTAAGATACAACCAAACACCCTAATACTGGGTGATTTCAACTACCCTGCCATTAATTGGGAAAACTACTCGGGTACCAACTCCTTTTCCCAATGGTTCTTGGAATTCATAAATTCCAATGCCCTGGATCAACTAATCCATTGTCCCACCAGGGGCTCCAATATCCTAGACCTGGTCATTACCAACATGGGAGATAGATGCTCCACACCAGTGGCCACCCCCTCATTGGTCAGGTCTGACCATAAGCAAATCACCTTTGACATCCACATCCCACCCCCCCCCCAGTAAGGAAACCTCCTTAAAAAACTTCTCCAAAGCCAACTTCATGCTACAGAAGTCAGAAGTGACAAACTTCATAACACCCACACAGACGGGATCTGGAAGTTTGACTGCAGAATCCTACACTAAGGCACTGTACGAGCGCATCCACTCGTGCATGAATCGTGCCATCCCAATTAGAACCAAGATGCTCTTCTCCAAAAAAAGGAAGCCAATCTGGTGGTCCCCTGCTATAAACAAACTATACAACAGAAGGAAGAAACTGTTGCAGAAAAGAGGAAAATCCCAGGATGCAAAAAACTCCCTCACCAGCCTCAGTAAGAAGCTGAGATCCCTCATAAAATCCTCAAAAGTTAGTTACGAAAATAAAATTGCCAAAGATTCCAAAGACAACCACAAGGCTTTCTGTAGTTATGTCAAGAATCTAAATGGTAATGCTCAGATCTGCTCTGAGCTATAACAGAATGGCATTAAATATACTGATCCCAGGGATATTGCCAATATCTTGGCAGATCGATTTAGTGCCAACATCACCCCCCCTCTCACCCCCTAAAGGGCCCATCTCAATACCAAAATTGCCAAATTCTGATAATCACGGCCACACAGGTAGAAACCGTAGTCTCCAAAGCTAAGAATACAGCATCCATGGGACCAAATGACATCCCAGGCTGTGTACTACATGAACTACAAAATGAACTGGCACCTCACCTAAGTGTCATGTTTAATCATAGCCTCACCTCAGGCTTTGTGCCCACTGAGTGGCGCACAGCTACAGTTATCCCATTCCACAAGGGAGGATCCAGCTTGGATCCCGGGAACTACCATCCCATCAGTCTGACAAGCCTGATCTGCAAGAGCATGGAACGTATTATCATGGAACTTATAAACAAAGACATTGGCAACCTTCAAACACTGGACCCCACCCAGTTTGGGTTTGTGAAGAGCCGATCTTGTCTCCTGAATCTGATTGACTTCTTCGAATCAGTCTCCAGAGCTGTGGATGAGGGTAAGGTGGTCCACACAGCCTATCTGGACCTTACCAAGGCCTTCGACACCATCCCCCACTCTGGAATCATAAATAAACTTACTAAGCTAGGCATAAATCCCTATGTCACTCGATGGGTTGCCAACTGGCTTACTGACAGAACCCAGACTGTAAAAGTAGCCGACTCCAAATCCAGCTCCAGACAAGTGACAAGTGGAGTACCTCAGGGTTCAGTCCTGGGACCACTCTTGTTTGGCATCTGCTTGTCTGAAGTGCAGGCCAACACTAAGGGACTCTGGCTAACAAAGTTCGCAGATGACTGCAAACTGGGAGCCATTATTGAATCCCCAAATGATGTTGATATTCTACAAAAGGGCCTTACAGAAACAGATGCCTGGTGCCAGAGCCATGGGCTCAAGCTTAATGCCAAGAAATGTATAGTTATCCCCTTTGGAAAAAAAACATGTACCCATGAATTACCACATAGGTGGCAGGACACTAAACATCGAAAGTGTGATGAGAGACGTAGGGACATAGGTGGACAGTGGTCTCACTTTCGATAACCACATCGCCACAACAGTCAGGAAATCCTTCTATATGGCACACCTCATCACTAAGGGCTTTTCATCCAGAATAAAGGAGGTCATTGTCCCACTGTACTCATCCCTCATTAGACCCATTATAGAGTATAATGCCCCATTTGGTATGTACCTCACAAGACATCTGCAACAGCTGGAAAGGCCACAGAAATACCTCACTAAAAAAATCACAGGCCTAAAGCAGATGCCATATGCTGACCGTCTAAAAAATCTCCAGCTATACTCTGTGGCATATTGTCTACTCAGAGGTGATCTCTGCTTAACATACAAGGCCATGTCAAACCCTGAGCTGTTGGACATACTCCACTTAAAGAAATCCCAATCCCTCAGAGCCACACACTCCAGGGATCTAAACCTACTGAACATCAGCTAGTCAAAGGGCATCAGAAATACTTAGTCCAGGTTTCTAAACTGAATGTTGTGGGGAGATGGATATATATCACTTAGGATACCACTGTTCCAGAACAGACTATCCATTCAAGTAAAACAAAGCTCATCACTATCCATATTCAAATGCAACTTGGATCTACGGATGGGTAATAGAAAATGTACTCCAGGATTGCCTCTCATGCCACTAATGGATAGAGGCAATTCCTAAATGCTGCATCCCTTACATGGGTTCCCTCAAATTATCTATAGTATGATCACATTTATTCTCACTAGGGCTAATATACAGTTATTAGCCATGGGATAGGTAAGACCAATCAGGAAATGTTAATTCAAGCACAAAAAAGCGAAATTGGCTAAGCTTAAAATGTCCTCCAAGTGAACCTATGTTGTGGTAGTAAATAGTTTAAAAAAATTTCCCTTTTTAGATCATTAAGTGCCCCTCTCACTCTCTGACCTCCCCAGTCCTCAACAGCTTCCGGTGCCTCTGTTTTATAGACTCCTTTGTACAGATCTGAGTCTATCAATTTCACCATCTATTCCTTAAGCAAGATGTGTTGGCATGATAGAATCATATCCCAAGATACTCCCTGCCTCTGGAACAAACATCCACTACATGTCAAGCAGAGTAGAACCTTTCATATTCAAGGTAAACCTAAGTAATTAGATAGGCAATGTCAAATCCTCCCCTGTTCTATCTTGTGTTTCCTCCTTGAACATGGACAGAACTTTTAAATATGGTTTATTGTCTAGGCTTTTAATGGTCTATAGGCTGGCTGTCTAGTACTAACTCATAAATATGTGAAAGAAAGGTCCTTTTCACTGTATAAAGTAATTAAAGGTTAGGTAGGATCAATGGCTGAGAGAGATAAAGCCTGACTTCAACACGTTACCAAAATCTGCCTAGCAACTGAAATATATGTTGGAGCTGTTATGTGGAAAGGTATCTGTAGGTTAATCTATGCAAGGCTGTATCACCATAGTATGAGTTACAAGTCATCAACTCTTATAATTACACAATACAAAACTCAACAGAGAAAAACAAAGTTTTTTTGGAGGGGACTGTGGAGCTGAGGGGTTAATACCCTATTTGTTTTTGGTTTAATAAATTTTATAGCCTGATTTGAATTCAGAAGTCGAATAATCCATTAAGGAATATTTTTTCTTCAATATTTCATGCTTTACATCGTGGTGATTCATACTGAAAGTGAATGACTGTAGAATGGTTCATTATACTGCTTGGGATCTATACAATTTTGAATTGCGGCGCATTGTGGAAAGTGAAACTGGGATAACTGTTATCAGCTTCCTTTCCTTTGCTTAAGCCCAAGTCGTAGGCTGGATTCAGTAGCAGTTAACATTTGGCCGTCAATGTTCACAACTAAACAACAGATATACCGGAACAGTATATGGCACGGCTTTTGTCTCTTTGGCTTTAACATACGAATAGTTTACATTCCGTATTGGGGCAGACTATATAATGTGGAAATGTGTTAATTAATAACAGGCTTTTTTTGTACAAGTCTAAGTATTTTGGGTGGACACAGTGGCGGTTATCGTTTTGGCGATAACGTAACTAACAGAACACCAGGTAAACTGAATTAGTATACAACGTGATTTTTTTTTTTTTTTTTTTTTTGATTTTCAGTTCTTCTGTTTATTTGGAAAGATATGTTATGGTCAGCTCTATTTTTGCTTCTGACTAAAGGGTGATATTTACACTAACCTAATTCCACATTATAAATGTCATGGTTATAACAGGGCGAGACTATTGGTCTTGAATTTGGATATGTATGTACTTTTTCTAACAAAATGGAAATAGGTCTGTTTGGTGCTAGTCGACACAATTCGATATGAATGTACTGTCAAACCTAGTACCTATATCAAGAATAACAAGATATAGTCATTGATTTATACAATTGAAACGAGTTGCCTCAATGGATTGTACATTTTATTGCAAGTACGGTTAAATTAACTGAATTTATTCCCACTACAGGATTGAGACTGATCGGACTTTTCATAAGGAATTGTTTATGACACTTTTTGGTGTTAAGAACAAATTGGATATATATCTGGGGGTGTTACTATTCCATGAGTGTATACTTATTGTGTGAAACTTGTCCATTAAGGGCATATTATGATCTATGTTGCTGAAGTGTTCAATAATAAGCTATTAGAAGTGTTTAGGGCTTCTGAGTATTTAATGCTTTATCCACTATTTAGAGGAATTTAAAATAAAGTGACCCTTTTTAGTTTTACATCAAGCCCAAATGAAAGAATGGCATTTTTGTAATTATATGATTTGATTATTGGGAAAAAAACAGGCACCTATATACAAGCAGTGGTCTCAACACTAAATGTTATTTAACTGTGCATTTAAAGTGCTGTAATATAATAATAGTCTTTAGATATGTATGAGTGACTATTTGTGATACAGGATTGTGTTAAATTTATGGCTATTGTACTGCATCTCTACCTATAAGCTGGGTTTTCTATTTGTGGTCACATTAAGTCAAAACAAGATATAACGTGGTAAACAATTTTCTATGGTTAATCACCTGTAAATTATATACATAGTAACAATAGATATTAAGCTGATCTAGGCTATATTTTGATTCTAAGACAAACACAACCAAGATATAGTTGTATGGATACCAACTTCATTTAATTTAATGAAGTTACATTTGGGGTGACGTATTATAGAATGCTTGGGACCTTATAGTAAATGAGTTAATATTGCTGATTAATTTCAGTATACTATTATGTCACCCATGCCATATGAGCTATGACCAAAATATAGTGGATGCTTATATAGTGGACATATAGTTAGCTGATTTTTATAAAACACACATAATAAGATTGTATTTCTACTAACAGCTTTCATAAGCACTTATATCATATTTAGAGGGTTATCTTGACACTATAGGTTAAATTTACACTAAGGATTCATCTGGAAATATTCATATTGGCTTTATTAATATATCCTCATGATTGGGTGTGACCCTATATTCTGATTAGATCCATCTCCTGGATACAGCTTGTTAAATTTATAAGACAAATTGGTCTTGACATATTGAATGGGCGATAAGTGAAGTTATTATGATTTTATGACCCTACAGATATTATAAGAGGTGACCTCAACACTGGAAGAGGAAAGTTGGACTCAGCAAGGCTTTAAAGAATATGTATATTGGGATTGTTTGATATAAATCTCTATAAATGGATATCATACCTCTCAGATGTACTGGATTTATATTACAGTGATACAATTCACAGCCTATGCTGATATTGTCCAAACTTGGATGGTAGGGGTTGATATTGTCTGGAAATATATCTGGGGGGTCTTTTATTTGACTTAACTCACTTGGCTCACTTAATATGGATATTTCTAATTTGCTAAGGGGGCTTTCCTCTGACCGAGAAGACTTGGCAATTTTTGGTATTGGGATGGACCAGATATCGGAAAATGGGACCACACCAGTCAATAAACAGGATACTTGTGAAGCACTTTTTGCTACTTTAACTAAACATATGAGATCTCTTAGAAATAATGTTTGGAATTACAAGTTATTTAAAGCCTATATGGTTAAAGGTGTTACACCAAGAGGTTTGAGAATTAGAATACAGCCAATGGTGAATAATCCAGATGATGCCCTTCTCCAACAATGGAGGGATGCTCAACATAAAGTTACAATGCAATTTGTAGAAATACTGATTGGGTTTCATGACAGGACAATAGATGCTGAAGTTGCAGCTATCACTAAAATAAGTGAACAAATTAAGGAATATGAGGGGCAGCCTACATACATACATAACTTGTCTTAAAAAACTGAGTATAGAACTAACTCATTTAGAAACACAACTTAAAGAAAGGAAAAAGAAAAAAAATTCCTCAGAGATGTGACAGATTATGAACAAGAGGACCCCTTTTCCAAAGATAGGGACAAGCATGTTAGGTTTTCAAAACCATACAGGAACTCTGCTAAAAGAAAGCATCCAAGATCACTACTTAAGAAATTTGCTATATCAGATAGATCAGGGGAAGATTCTTCCTCTGGATACGATATAGATACATCAGCATCCACAGGCAGAAGAAAGTATTCTCAATAAAGGCTTATCATACATACCTGGTTCTTTTGTGTCAGAAGAATATTTTGCTAAATATGTGGTTGAGTTTTGCGAAATTCTTAATTTGAAAATATTTTTTTCAGGAAAGAGAAACCACTGATGATCCAGACCACTTTAGATACCATAAATCCTCTTTCTCACCCCCAATGAATCACAATGTATTATTATTCCAAAACTTTACCCTTAGAGACCTTCATTTAAATTCTAGGAATAGTCAGGTTAGGGGTGGTAATGTAACCAAGCAAGAGATGACTATAATTTATAACTTAGCCAATAACCATGAAATAGTCATTCTGAGAGCCGATAAAGGAGGTGTTGTGGTGGTACAAGATTGGAGGCAATATGATATAGAAGCTAACAAACAATTGGCAGATAGCAGGTATTATGTGCAACTTACATACAACCCTACTAAACATTTTCAGAAACAGATAGAGGAGTTTCTTACATTAGCTGTACAAGAGGGAATCATTACTGAAAATATTAAGAAACAACTTATGATTTTGGACCCCAGCAACTAGCATATATATTTTCTACTAAAAATACACAAAGACCTGAACAATCCCCATGGGCAACCGACAGTAAATGGAAGAGGATCTATGACTGAACCACTGTCCCAATATCTAACTAGTTATTTAAAACCTTTATTTAAATGGGTGAGGGCTCGATTGAAAGATACCACGGAATTCTTACAGGTCATCTCTGAAATGCAACTAGAAGCTGAATGGTTACTCTGTACCTTAGATGTTAAAGTCTTATATACTAATACTCCACACTGGGCTGACATCAAAGCACTAGAATATTGGTTATATAGGTCAGAGTTATATTTACCAGGTTTTAACACTCTTCGTCTTGATCTTATTGAGCATGTGCTCACTAAAAATGTCTTTTTCTATCATAACACATGCTATCTACAGATTAAAGGTACAGCTATGGGCGCTTCCTTTGCCCCTATATATGCTGATATATTTATAGCATATATAGAGTAACAAATTATATATGATAGCTCCCATAACCTGTACATAGAACAGATAGACATTTGGAAAATATATTTAGATGATTGCTGGATTGTATGGAGATCGGATGAGGGACATCTGGCAGAGTTTGTTGAATATCTAAATGAAAATAAATGGGGAATTGAATTTACGGTTAGCCATGGCAAAGAAAGGATTACTTTCTTGGATGTGATGGTAACTAAAGCTTCTGATAACACCTTGACAACAGAAGTATACTGTAAATTCCCCAAATTTAATTCCCTTCTCCATGCCTCCAGCTATCATCCCCCACATAAATGCAAAAATATCCCCAAATCTCAATATATGAGGGTGAAACGTATATGCTCAGAGGATGATTCATATTTGCATTTCAGAGATGACTTGATTAAAAGATTTAGAGAAAGGGGTTATAAAACAGATCATATGACACAAGCCAGAAACATGGTTAATGCAATGGACAGAAATAAACTCCTACAATAAGAAATTAAGCAGGATATATTTAAAAGTAAACTTAGGCTTGTGACAACTTGTGGTAGAAACACGGGGGGAACTAATTGATAGTGTACAATTATATGTATATATATATATATATATATATATATATATATATATGCATATAATATATATTATATATATATGTATGTATATAAATATATATATATATATATATATATATATATATGTGTATATGTATATATAATATGCGTGTATATATATATATATATATATATATATATATATATATATATATATATATATATGCATACATACATGTGTGTGTGTGCGTATATATATATATATGTATGTATATATATATATATATATATATATATATATATATATATATATATATATTTATATATATGTATGTGTGTATATATATATATATATATATATATATATATATATATATATATATATATATAGATATATAGATATATATATATATAGATATATATATATATATATACCTCTCAACTGTACAGATTTTCGGAGACTGTCCAGATTTTTTGCCTCATATCTTTGGTGTGTTCCTCCTAAAATCTGCACTTTTTGGGCAAATAGCTGAGGACTGAAGTCATTACATAATGACAAACATTTGAGTTAAGACTCCACATCCTTCAAAAAATTCATGCTAATGAAAAATCTATTATTCTATCAACCTTCTATGTTTGTAAGAGCAATATTTAAAATCTGTCCCTATTTGTCAGGTTTTGTCCAGAGTTTTCGCTCTACGAGGTCGAGAGATTGATACATATACATAAATATATATATATATATATTTATATATATATTTATATATATATATATATATATATATATATATATAGGGAGAGCGAGAGAGAGACCTATACACACACAAAATATATATACATATACGTCTATATATAGGTATAGGTATATATATGGTATAAAAACTGAGTCTTTTATTAAGTGTTATGATGTGTCTGAGGAAGGAATTTTTTACGAAAGCACTTACACAGTACATTTTTGTGGAATTGGAACAATAAACAGACTTGTGGAATCTTTAACAGTGTGCCTGTCTCCATACCTTGGGGATTTTTAATGATAGATATATCAAGAGAGGGAGAGAGAGTAGATGTCAACAAAAAAGTGATGGTAAACTTGTTTTATTGTGCAATGTTCCTGTTGTGAGGTATCTGCCTATAGCCACTTACATTTTATTATTTATTAGTTCTAATATATTTTCACAGTATATTTACACTATTTTAAGTCTCTTTCTTTTAGTTGCATCTGACAACCACGTTGATTCAGTCTGCTTTTCCATAATAATAATAATATTTGCCTGGAGCTGGGTATTCTGTATGTGGGACAAATGTGAGGCAGAGTCCACAGATATATTTGTTGAGTGAAGCAGTTCCCCGGTTCCCTATTTGTCACCCCTCACTCCAGTCATTTCTTTAGATTAGGATGCTATACAGAACAGGCTTCCTTTCTGAATACGGATTCCTTCATAGGCTTATCCATATAGTTCAACCAGTCCTCAAAGTCATAGCAGTTATCATCAAAAATTGTAGCAGTTAAATTTTGCCTGATTTTAAATTTATACTCTTGTAGAGATAGATTAGTGTGTAAAATCTCACTCAGAAAGTACTCGTAATTTTGCATGCTCACTCACACACACACACACACACACACACACACACACACACACACACACACACACACACACACACACACTCTGTCTCATAAATATATATATATATATATATATATATATATATATATATATATATATATATAGTATATGTAAAGAGAGGGTGAAAGCACAGCTATAGGTTCATAGGTACTTACTAGGCTATTGATCTGTGTGGACCTTAAGAAACCTAGACTTACATTTCCATAGTAGTTTTTTGGCCCATGTGTTATGAGTGACCTAGAGGCAGGCAGAGACTGGATATGTTAGGAGACCTACTTGTTGCATTTATCCCTAAGGAAGATGGGTGGCAAAAAGGGGGTTAATTTGTAATTTGCCATCCAGTCATCTAAATTACATTTGACTACAAAAAGAGAAGTAATGCCAAGGATGGGTGACCTATGGAATGAATCCTGGGGTAAACCACTTGTAACATGTCCTTTAAGGAATTATATATACATTCACATACACATGGGGGCCAGCCCGGGGGAGAATTTTCAATTCCTATCCAATGGTCAATTTTATTTTGGAATAGGGTTAGGAATAGACTGTGCTTCACATGGATGAGGAGCGTATTTCAGAGAACAGGGATTCCTTTGAGACACATATCTGTCTCACCAGCATGTTCTATTTATGTCACAAGCAAAGTTTAAATCCTTGGATCTAGTGTTTCTGGTGCTATTTGTTTGGCAGATGTGCGCAAGATCCATCAGGACTAGATCTGAGGATACCTTATATGCCAGGCATAGAATGCTTCTCAGCAACCTGTAGAGGACTGAGTATAGAGATAAGGCTTTAAGGTGATCTGTGTAGGACAATGTTACCCTGGATTCTCTTAGTATGGAACTTCTGTATTCCAACTGTTGCATATGCCTGGTTGGCCCGTGCTGAAGGGTGCATTGTACTCAATGATGGGTCTGATAAGGGCTGAGTAAAGTGGTACTATAACTTCCTTGGATCTGGATTCCATACCCTTACTTTAAGTTGGGTGACATAGAATTATTTTCTTATTACCTTGGCTACATGTGGGTCAAAGGCCAGATTACTGTCTGCATATATTCCCAAACCTAGATCCCTAACTACTGGGTCAGCTCTTATGGGGGTGTCTTATGGATGGAATACTTAACCTTGATGGACTTTTTCCAAAAAGGCACTATAATGCACTTCTTCCCATGGAGTTTTAATCCTGGCTTTGGCACTAGTCATTTGTCTGTGTTAGACCCTCTTGCAGGATGTTAATGTCATGGGAAATCTTGAATAACTCCCAATTTGCAGTCATCTACAAACTTCTTGAGCCAGAGACCCCTGACATTAACCTTGACCTTCGACAAGTAGATGCCAAACAGGAGCGAGCCCTGAGGTACTCTCTGCTGCTGACTAATCACTTGGTGGAGGTGGTCTCACCATTCCTGACTTCATGGGTCCTTTCTTTGGGCCAGCTGACAATTTAGAGAGGTTTGTAGGGATTTATACCTAGCTCAGTGAGTTTGTGAACAATACCTGAGTGGGGTATTGTACTGAATGCCTTAGCCAGGTCTAGGTAGGAAGTATGCACCATTTTCCCCTCATCCATTGCCTTGATGATCCTCTCAAAAAAGTCTAACAGGTAAAGTACGCATGACCTTCCTTTGACAAGACCAAACAGGTATGAGTTCAGCATCTGTAGGATCCCAATGTATTTGTTGATCATTTCCATGATAATTCATTCCATGGCTTTGTATAATGGGTCTGCAGTTTCCCTGGTCAGTTACTGGCCCACCTCTGTGAAGAGGGATAGCTGATAAAGTCCTCCATTCACATGGTTCATAGCCTGTTTTGTAGCTGTAGCTGAAAAGTGACTCAAGTGATCCTGAGAAGACATGTTTCAAACTATTTAAGAGGCAACCTGGTATATTGTCTGTGCCCACTGAGGCTGTGTTTTTGGCCTGAGTGAGTGCAACCATGACCTACTCCCTGCTAATAGTTGTGGGGGTATGCTAGTAGGGATTTCACAGGGGGGAGGCGGGGGAGAGTTGGGGTTAAAGTTAGAGGTTAATTTGTCAGCCAGCAGATTCACTACGTCACTCTGGAGAAGGTAATACCTTTTACTAACAGTTCAGCACACTGCTGTGTGTTACCTTTAAGGTTTCAGACATAGCTGTAGAAGGCCTTGTGGATTATCTTTAGCCTGAGAGGCTATCTTGCCCTCATAATTGGCATTGTTGTATTTAAGTAGTTTGCTTAGTTTCCTGTGTAGTTTAATTCTGAGCTCTTGTCATTATGAGAATTCCTCTTTCTGATTTTAAACATGACTTTTTTTCCTTTTGTTATATATCCCGTTAAGTTTAGGATTCCACCAGTGTGGTTTGTTTTTGGGGGGTTGTTTTGGCCTTACTTCTGGTAGGTACAGTAGCCTATATACAGCCATTTACATGATTGTTCGGGGTTTCTGTGAACAATTCTGCATAGGTCGTTCTGAACTTGGAGTTTGAAGTTGCACTGCATTTTGGCAAACTGTTGCTTAATAGGATGCAGTTTGCTTTAGAATAGTCGTTTTAACTGTTACAGTACAGCTTTTGCTGGGTTTTCCATGTTGAATTTTATTTCAAAGGAGACAGCTTTGTGATCTGACTTCACCAGTGAGTGCAGTACTCTCCCATATTGGTGAGTAGTAGTTCCAGTATATTTGAACCTCTGGTTGGAGGGTGCACTATGTGGTCAAGGGTATTTGTGTCAATAAAGTCCAGGAAACTTTGTGCCTGCAACTTGGAGGCAGTCCATGTTTCCAGTCTATAGAGGAGTAGCTGAAGTCTCCAGTTAATTGGGTATTTGGCTGGATGATGAGAACATCCAGCAAGTATAAGTACAAGTAATGGGATTATTGCAGTATAGATGGTGACCTATAGCTTAATAACATATGGTAAGGGACATTATTAATGGTGATTTGCACTTGGATGAACTCCAGGGTATTATTTTGTTTAAACAACCTTGTTGCTAATGTTGGTTGAGACATGTCCACCTTTGGTCCCTGTCTGTGTAGCTAACAGTGTAAATGTGAGGAAGGCACTGCTGGAGTGTTTTCTGTGGTTTTAAACCATGTCTCCTGTAAAGGCACAGATGTCTATATTCTCCATAGTGAGGAGAGATTGTAGGGTGTGGAGTTTCCTGTTAAGGTTCCTAGCATTGAGCAGTAACACTTTTAGGTGCCTTTGGGTTTTATTTGCTAAGTTGACAGTTTTGTTAATTTGGTTTTGCTTAAAAATGGCTTTAAGGGGGGGGGGGGTCGATAAAGCTTTAGTCAATATCCAGAAGCCTGGGGGGACAGGTGCAAAGCAACATGGTCTGTTAACTATGTCCTCCCATGCTAACATATACTGAATCCCTCTGGAATGACACCAGAAACTAAGCCGATTGCTAAAGTCACTCATTTTTGTTCATGCTGTGGCATCATTCTTGATGAAGTTATAATGCTGCTCAATGCAAGGCCCATATCTGTCTGACATATGTATTCAGAGAGATCCATAATGCCTTTCTTCATATAGTCTATTGAGGTACATCTCAGATAATTTATACCAACATGGACTATGATAGAATACAAACTCTAACATAATTTAGGTATGCAATTTATGATGATTCAGCAAAACCATCTTTGTGCTCCAGTGTTTACTGTCACTGGACAAGTATGGCATTTCTACTATTTTTTATTGTATCCAATTCAGTAAAATGGTTTGCAAGCAGACACTACAAATATGCAGATATTTGAGATGGCTATGTTCATGTGCAACCGAGAATGCAGCTGAAGTTATGTGTCTCACCATTTAAAAGAAATGAC
Organism: Protopterus annectens; assembly: GCF_019279795.1. Classification (NCBI taxonomy): domain Eukaryota; kingdom Metazoa; phylum Chordata; order Ceratodontiformes; family Protopteridae; genus Protopterus; species Protopterus annectens. The sequence continues at coordinate 118,090,816 of NC_056742.1, read as the reverse complement.
CTTGAACCATATAAGTGTACCTTATTACCTCATTTGGGATCTTAAAAAGTTCATGTTCCTCAAAGTTCCACATTGAAAGGGTCTGTCACACATTCAGTGTTAGGAATTTTTTTACTGATATCCATGGTAAATAGAAATGAATCGTATTAATTCATTTAAAGATCTTTTTTATAAGTAAAACCTGCATATTTTGACCATTATATGACCTTCCTAGTTGAAGTTGTTAGTAAGCTGTTAGAAGGTGTTCCACATTTTGCCCATTTGTTCCACATTATGAGGTCTAGTGTTCCTCATTTTGGAGATGGAAGGTTGAGAGGTATGCCTTGAACTTAAATTGTACTGGCACAATTTTACAAGCTCTAGCTACCTGTTGTACCAACAAAACAGTCACATGAATAATTCACATCTGCTTACCCTCAGGCTCCAAACAACAGTGCAAAACATGATCAGACTGCTTTCCTGATGACATGATGAGGAAAGGAAGTTTTTCATTGTTACATGTTGGGGATTAACCAGTCAGACTGAAGAAAGCAGAGCAGCGTTAGTTCATTGAGGAGCAATAGAGCAGTTGCTGCATTTAAGTTGCGAACTGGAGCACTTAATAAAAAGTGGAGTGTTTTGAGAGTTATGAGCTTGACAATTCAAGTGTACTTTGAAATAAAAGGAGACGTTCTTGCTACTACACTGTCACCTAAACAACCAAATGTGAATATATCAAAAATACTGCTGAGCAAGAGAATTTTCTAACCAAATTTCATGCTTTCATAAAAATTATATGCCCGAGCACTTAACATAAAAATTATGTGTGCCTGAGTACTTAACACTCCTTGACTATTAAGTAAATCCACCAGAAAAGGAAACAGTAAAATCCAAACACAGGACTGTTTTAGTGCTTTCACTCACTTTATTTAAACTGAGCTTCTTCAGAAAAAATACCTCACTCACTACAATAACTTAAATACAATTATGTCACTGAATCACGTGACCTAAAATTTTTTAATCAATTAAATAACTTTCAATACATAATATAAATAAATAAATAAATAATAAATAAATAAATAATAAATGCATATCAATACATATATAATGTGTGTGTGTGTGTGTGTGTGTGTATATATATATATATATATATATATATATATATATATATATATATTTAAAAATAATTAATGTATGTGTATGTGTAACCAGCTTTTTTAACCAAAAAACCTTGATCACTTTGCCTCAAAGGTAACTACCTAAGCCTTGCTAGTTGTAAAAAGCATTTAATGTTAATAGTACCATTAAGGCCCGGTCTTTGGTCAGCAATTAAAGATATTTGCCATAAACTTTCACGCCAATCAAGCATAGTCACCAGTAAATAAATCAGAATTGACCTTTTCTAACACAAAAAAGAAAACTTTTTGAAAAAAGGGCAAATAGAAGCATGAACAGCCAAAGCATTAGCAATGTCCTTCTTTTTTATGGCCAAGCAATGCTCATAAATCCTTTTGTTAAGTGCTCTGATAGTTTTGCCAATGTAAAAACTATCACGAGTCACAGTTAGCACAATAAACATTAGTAGTATTACATGTGTACTGATCTTTAGCCCAGAAAGTCCTACCAATGTGTTTAAATTCAATACAAGAAACATTAATGATGAACCTACACTGCTTGCAATGTCCACATGAAAAACTACCCAAAGTAATAGATCTTACAGTTGGGGCTGAGCTCTTATTGTTCTGTAATATAGACTTGATGTTAGTATTCTTCTTATATGTAAAAATGGTCTGTCCCCTAAGATCTTAACAAGTTCTATATTTCCCATCATGACTTTCCAATAATCCAAAATGATGTTCCTAATGCTTGACATCTCATTACAAATGGGAATAGGAAAAGCAAAAGAAAAATGGTTAGAGTTCGTGTGTGTACCAGTTAAGGAGACCTCTCCATTTCTGTCTTTGATTTTTAAAATTGGACAAGCTGAGGTGTCTCTTAGCCTTAAAACTTCTTTAACTATTTTATTAAGCCAACTTAAATCATAACCCCTTTGTACAAAAAACTGTATATGTTTTTGTACCTCAATAATGAAGACTGACTGTTCACTAGTCAGCCTACTAAGGCGTATAAACTGACCCTTAACAACCTCACTTTTCATGTGACAGGGATGTAAACTTTCTTTGTGTAAATATTGATTTACAAAAGTGGTCTTCCAAAAAATTTGACTTATAAAACCTTTGGAGGAAAAATCAAATGTTAGGTGTATATCCAAAAAATCTATAGTCACCAAAACCTCCAAATGTAAATTTTAGGAAGTCAGTAGTATGATTTAAATATTCAACAAATGCCAAAAAGCTGACCCGGTCACCCTTCCAAAGAAAGATTAAGTCGTCAATGTAACGCCTATAAAACAAAATGTCCAAATGAGGGGGAATATAAAGATGTTGTAATTCCCAGTGGGCCATGACAAGATTGGCAAAGGAGGGAACTACCCTTGACCCCATTGCAACCCCAGAAGTCTGTTGAAAAAAACAATCACCAAACTTGAAAAAGTTATTAGTTAAAATTAATCCCATCAAAGTGCAAACAGTGTTAATTGTGTTGTTTTCAAAACATGTATGTTGCGTCAGACATTCCCTTAGATGTTCTAATCCAATTTCCTGATCAATACTTGTGTACAATGTAGTAACGTCAAGGCTTGCAAATACAAAATTACCAGATGTTTCAACTTGACTTAACAATTCCAATAAGTGCCAAGAGTCACGTAAATAAAACTTTGACTGTTGTACAACTGGATTTAGCAAGCTATCTAACCAGATGGAAATAAGCTCTGTCTTAGAATAAGCAGGAGACACAATAGGTCTAAAACGGGGTTGATACAATTTTTGTGTACCTTTGGTATACCAAAAAGCATAGCCATTTTAGGGTATTCAACCTGTAAGTATTCATAGGTGTCAAAATCAAAACATTCTTCACAAAACAAGTTGAATGACATTGTATCAAGCTTCAAATCCAAAAGCAATGAGGAATCATGGAAAAACGGAGATTCAGGCGTCACTTAGCACAATTTATTAAGTATATAAAACAAAACACGAAACAGTGTACATGAACGCTATTACACTAAACACCCAGCATTTTCGTCTCTTTAATACAGACTTTATCAGATGACCAGTGCAATTAAAACTACAGGGTTTATATACTTGAACTCATCAATTAACATACCTTAATTTTATTAGTTAATACCTAATTAGGACATGTGAACCAAATTCCGTTTTCAAATAAACAGTAAAATGTCATTGTAAAACCACCATTTAAAATAAAAGCATATTTAACAGTCCCTAAGACCTTAATAAAAACAAAAATAATAGCTAAAATTACTATCAATATGTTTGATTTATGCTAAAACATTTTATTGTAATATTAAGTTTAAATAAATAGATATAAATAGTCATATTAATATCAATAAATAGTGAAAAAAATGAAAAACACAAACTTGTGGTATGAAGGACCTGCACCTATTTCTGTTGTATTGATTTAAGTAGTGTCCTCTAGTGGAAATTTAAAAATAAAAACATATAAAAATGAAAATATAAAGATGTTTTGGAACATTACAAATAAAAATTAAAAATAAAAATTAAAAATTAAAACAGTTGTGACCTTTAAAGTTTGGCTGCTCTTAATTTTAATAAAGATGTGATCGAAACAAAATCATTTAAGCCGGGGGGGTTATTGGCCACCAGGGTCACTTGCCACCATAGTTCCCTATACTCAATTTTTTTTCTTCCCAAGGACCCCCCAATATCATTTTGAATCTGTTGTAATACAAAAAATAAAAATCTGGCTCCTATACATTCTCTAGAATGTTTATATAAGGCATTTGTGTCCTTTTCTGTTCTTACATCATAGGTGTGTTTGTATATCCTTCTTTTTAATTTTCTTTCCGTTTTACCTATATAGAAGGATTTACAGACAGAGCAGGTAGCCAAATACACTATTCCTTTGGATTCACAATTGTAATAATTGTTGCTAAAAATCCATCTGTTTCTACTTTCTAAATAAAATGTATCTGTATTTAAAATGTGGGTACATTGTGCACAGTGGCCACATTTATATGTACCTACCTTGTTTTTCCTGTTACTATACTCATAATTTTTATTTTCTAAAATATTTCTAATGCTTTGTGAGTTTTTATAGATAATGTTTGGTGGAATTTTGTTTAATTTATCTATATCAGATGTAGAGGTAAATCTATCCCATTCTTTACAAATATTTTTCTTGCTCTATTATTAAGAGCATTGTACTCTAATATTAAGGCTGATTGGAAATCGTTCTCATTATTCCCATTCTCTTCCCTTTTCCCCCAGGTTTGTATCAAGCTTCAAAAAACAAAGTTTGATGAAGTCACTATCAACCACCTTGTAACATTTGTCATTGTCTAATAAGGCGAACATGGCTTGCTCATAATCAACAGTTTTCATAACAACTGTTGAACCCCCCCTTGTCTGCTTTCATAACTCTAAGCTCCTTATTGTTGCTTAAATCACTTAAAGCCCTTCTTACACCTTGAGAAAGATTGGGAACATGAACTTCTGACCTTAACTTTCTTAATTGTTGTTCACAAAGGTTACCAAAAACCTGTATGGTAGAATTTAAAGCTGGGTTATAAGTACTTTTTTTCTTAAAATTTGTTGACTCATTACTAGCCACTGAAGTATTGTCAAAAATAAATTTTAAATTGAGTTTTCTCAAATACAACTTAAAATCTACAATTAATCTTGCAATGTTAACAGTGTTAGACGGAATAAAAGAAAAAACACATTTTAAAACAGAAACAGTGTCCTCGTTTAAATCATCACCACTTAGATTCAAAACACTGATGTCAAATGCTAGTTCTTTTTCCGACCCTTCCCTTTCCCCATGTTCTTGGTCTGTGCCTGTTGTGACCACTTTGGAGTATTTTTGGTGCTTTTATTATTGTTCCTATTGTTCATAATCACACCCAAACTGGTTACAGTAGCATAAGACTGTTTTTTGCCCTGGCCCAAAGCTTTAAAATTAAGTGGATACGCTGAACCAGTGGAGTATGATAGAAAGTCTCTTTTAAGCTTACCTCATTTTCTTACAATAACAGACGCCCTGTGTCTATCCACTTTGACTGTAATGCCAGAATATAATGTGTGGAAAGGAGAAAAACAAGGCGACTGTTTGATACAACAGTCTAATGCTTCTAGTTCATTTTTAATAGAATTGCTATCTTCCTTATAATGTGTAACCAAAGGTTTCATTAATGAAATGCCAGTACTGTTGAACAATTCAACAAGTTCTTTATAAAACGTGTCACCATATGTGACACAGTTTGGAAATTTGAAAACTCTTAATCCTTGTGGAACACAATTGAGTCTAATGTTCTCTTCGAAATATTGTATTTCCAACTGCAAGGACACCACTTTAATCACTAATTTCTCTAGTTTAAAAATATTGTCTTTACAAGACTCAAAATCGTTGTCAGTGTTGTTCACCCCTACCGCATTTACTTGTATAGGGTTGGCGTCATCCTTTACATCAGAAAAAGGATTAGAATCTAGTTGAAAAATACTTCAAATAAGGTTTTCATTGAACGAACGTGAAGAAACCGAGGAACCACCCTTGTCAACCACATTGGAGGTTGACCCACCTCCATTCCTCTGAACATGCAAACCAGAAGACTCAATGTTCACACTACGTGCTTCACAGCCTTGATTACAGTTACCACAGTGACCAGAAAAGCCAGAAAGATTCGAAAGACCTTCACGAATGGCACCCCTGTGATAATAGAAGTTAACTGATCTGTAAAACCAGCAGAATCTCCGGGAGTAGAGTGTATTGTGAGGTTTAAATTACTGTCCTGTGTTGATTCGCCTCCAGTCATGGTGTAGAAAACGAACACACAAAATAATCAAACGAAATTCAAACCAAGTAAATCCACCAGAAAAGGAAACAGTAAAATCAAAACACAGGACTGTTTTAGCGCTTTCACTCACTTTATTTAAACTGAGCTTCTTCAGAAAAAATACCTCACTCACTACAATCACTTAAATACAATTATGTCACTGAATCATATGACCTAAAATTTTTAAATCAATTAAATAACTTTCAATACATAATATAAGTAAATAAATAAATAATAAATGCATATCAATACATATATAATGTATATATATATATATATATATATATATATATATATATATATATGTATTTAAACATAATTAATGTATGTGTATGTGCAACCAGCTTTTTTAACCAAAAATTTTAACCAAAAACTTTAAATAAAGTGAGTGAAAGTGCTAAAATAGTCCTTTGTTTGGATTTTACTGTTTCTTTTCTGGTGGATTTACTTGGTTTGAGTTTCATTTGATTACTTTGTGTACTCCTTGACTATTATTTTATCAGAGCAGGAGTAAGGAAAAAAGGAAGACCAAGTGATGTAACATGGTTAGACTTGTATTTCATCCTTCAAACTTTGTAATTCATGAAGTAGAAACAGTTTATCTTTTCTACAAAACTGCATCAGTTTAGAGGCCAGTGTCATTTCTGAATGGGGAAGTCAGACTTGCTTATTTTTAAGCTATAGACTACCTTGGTAATACAGCACATTACAGAAGAGTACTAATACGATACATAATGCGTGAGTAATATAAAATTATAAAGTATAATTTTAGCTAGCAATTAATATTTCATGTCTGCAGTATCTTTGGGAGCAGTGTTGTCATTTTGTGCCACATGTTTATTTGGGTATAGTACATTTATTTAACTGCATTACCTTAATGTAACTGCCTGGTAAACCATTTTTTTCAGACTTTTAGATCAAGGGTTTGTATCAGTACTGATGGTGCAGATGCAAGATCACTTCTAGCCACTAATGCCAACTCTTCTACGCGGTGGTCTACAAAGCGTAAGGTAAGATATTTCTACTTGCATGTTTAACCAACCAATCCATTCTCTTCATCATATCACCCTGTGTTGGTTTATTGTCAACTTCAGCTGACTCGAGTTTTTTTCAGTTATGCTTCTCTCTATTACATAAAAACACTGAAAAGTGAAGAGCTGAGGAGCAACTCTTAACTTAAAATATAATCAGGGTTAAAAATCATGATCACAACAGTTTAAAGATGAATATTAAACATGATTGATCAAAACTTATAGCAGAGTATATATACCATGACATATTCCGATTATTTGTAATAGGTTACCGTTATCCATTAGAGGTTCAATGAATCTGAGCTTTTAAAATGGAATCTCAATACATGTGAGGGAACAAATGTTTACAAGTTGAAATGTAAGGATTCAGAATTCCGAGATGGCCTTTGGGTTGGAACTCTGTCTTACTGAACTTAGGAATTCATTCTGATAACAAAGCAACCATAGTGCACTGCCTGCAATACTAGATACAGTGTATACAGTGCATAATGGCATTTTTATACAACCCAGTATCTTGAGCATGTGTGCAGTGCACTCCTTAACATGTCAAATTCCTCCTGTTTGTCCTTCTGCATCTAAAACTGGCACCTGTCCACCAGTCACTAACATCATACCTCATTTCAGCCAGTACTATCTGCTTATAACCAACTCACTCTGGCTGACTCCTGCAACTGTTGAGACTGTGGTCTGTGTTACATCCTCTATACTATAAAATCAGCCTTTCCCTACATAGATTAAATTATATTCTTTTTTATGTCCACTCTGCCTGCCACCCATAAGCACTTCCATGCCCAGTTAGCCCATTTGTTCCCTCTGTTTAGTGAAAGCCAAATGGCCCATATGACAAGAGTCAAACATGAGAGGCCATTATTCAGACAACCATCAGTGGTGTTGTGCTATGCCATAACCCCCATGTGTCCCATTGTTGCCAATAGGTGGGGCTCAGAATTTCAGCCTCCATACATGTGCACCCCTGTACATGACTTTTTCCAACTGCAGCATACCCTGCTCAGTAAGCATTTTTCCCAAACATGGCCTGATTTCAGTTGTTGTTTGCCTTGTACCAATATACACTTAGCTTATGTTGGTTGTCTGTACAGTGGAGGACATAGACTCCTTCATTCTCCAGAGGAGAGACAAGCCAGGGTTGGCCAGTCACTCCCATCTACCCTACTAGGCCCCTCCAGGGCCTGAGTCACAAATCAAACTGAGGACATTTGGGTCAAAATCTGGGATTTATCTCTCCATGCCATGGAGCCAGTCTTCCAGCATGGATTTAATTATGAAAGTGGCAGTTATAGTTAAGTATAAAGAAAATGTGGGCTTCATTAGCTTTAATTCCCTTCATCTGAGAAGCAAAAGAAATCATTATTGCCCTCTAACACTATCATTTTGTCATTATAGTTTAGCCGCCATATTACTGACATGTATTGAATACTGTTCATGAGTCGGTATTGCCCACTGTTACACTGGTGTTCAGGTATTAATGTTTTACCATTTCAAGGGATATAACTGTTAGTTTTACAAAGTCTTACACTGGGCCTCTTCAGAAACTGGATTCTTCACTGAATTGTCTCCTTGGAAAACAACTTGAAACAAGTAAGGAAAACACAAAGGTGCTTGCAACATTACTGCAGATTATTCAATGTTTTTTTTCAAGGAGCTACTGAGCTGTAAATGACTACTTAATTAGCTAGATTGAAAGAATGCTTGAATTTATCATTTTACTTATAAGTTTTGTTTATTGGGAAGTCTTTCTGGACATATTGTCCTTTACAGGTAAGAGACAAGAAAATACATCTCCAAACATTGTTACAATAAATTCTGAAAAATAAAAATCTAAAATGCAAAGTATTTGCAGAACAGCTGTCTCAAATATTAAAGTGTACAGTACACAAAGATACATGGAAGTACGGGGTAATAACAGGTATGAATAAATTCAAATTTTTAAAAAAGGCAGTAGTAAAGAGTACTGAAAAAATGTTTCTTTGTGTGTAAAATGCAACCTTAAGTAGTTATAATTAACAATGCATATATAGCCAGCTCATCAGTTATAGCAGGTACAGCAAGCTCAGCAATCTATAAAAAGCTTTAACTAGCTTGTTCTTACACAAGTGGTTTAAATGTATTCATAGCTAAAACACCTGCAAAACAAGCATGGACAGCAAAACTTTTCACTTAATGTCAGAATAGCCAACTATCTAAAAGTTTTTTTGCAAAAAATTATATAGAGGTTGTAAGAAAAGCAGCACATAAAAATACTTTGTAATTGGGTTTATACTTGACCCTATATAAACATCAGGGTAAATACATAATTGCACAAAACCATAGAGATGCATATTTTCTCCATGAGAATCTTCTGCTGTGCTGTAAGTTACTGTCCTAACACCATAGTCCTAAACATTTAGTATTCTTAAGATATTTAGTCTTACCCAACCCTGCACTCTGATAAAATATGGCATATTCCAATTAAAAGAAGCCCTGCACTGTGTTAAAAGATAGTACATTCCGGGCGGCGCAGTGGTGCAGCGGTTAATGCTGTCGCCTCACAGCAAGAGGTTCTCTGGTTTGATTCTCGGCTGGGGTGCCTTCTTTGCGGAGTTTGCATGTTCTCCCTGAGTTCACATGGGTTTCCTCCAGGTGCTCTGGTTTCCTCCCACATTCTAAAGACATGATTCTGGAGCATTTCTCCCCAGGTCTCCGCTGAAAATAGAATCTGTGGAACCTAGTTGGACTTTCCCGGTCAACAAATGTTAAATAAATAAAATAAATAAAAAAAAAACAGCCCTGCACTGTGTTAAAAGATACTGCATTCCAATTAGAAGCAATGTACAGATGGATCATGATGAAAAGATATATAAAAAACGTAACTTCTAGGCCCTTCATAATAATGGGTACCAAGAATCTAGATACTGGCCTCTATTGGTATGTTGGTCTTCACAACTATTTCATCCAAACTTATTATCTCATGCCAAATGGAATTAACCCCCACACATGATCAAAAATGTGTAACTTATCTGCCTTCTCTCCTGGGCAATGAGTACAAGAATGTATCAAAGTGTACCTACCCTTTGGCAGCAATTCTGTGCAATATCCTTTAAAGACCAGTCAGAGCTGGTACACCAGTAGCAGTGGAAGGATCTGAAAGATCCCTATGGAGGGACTCTTTTAAAAACATTAATTGTCCTGATTTTATTAGCATCATTAGCAGAATTATTAAGCTGAACCTTCGATGAGTTTCCTAATACACAGAGAACAGGCCAGTTGTATGAGATAAGGGGAACTTAGCATTGAAAAGTAACGTGCTTCTGTATAAATTTGAAGGCTGCTTTATTTTTGGTTGCAGTGTGAGCAAATGTAATTCATGTTCCAGACATGAGGAAAAACTATGCAGTGTAACAATGAATTTTTGGTTCTAGCAGTTTGACTTGTCTGAGAATAAACTCAATTGTGCAATGTCAGAATGAATCAGCAAATATAAAGTATAAAAGATCATAATTGTTTTACATGAACAAACTCTGTTTTCAGGACATTTTGCATACATCCATACCCGATTAAATTTTTTTGCATAAACGTATTGATATGACACAGTAGCTTTGCTGCTTACAATAGACAGTGAGCGTTCCTGTCAGCCCAGCTTGTCTCTTTCTCCATCTATTCTGTCTGTGCTGTAATGGATTACTTTGCCTTAGAACTGTTGTGCTTAACCAAAACAAATTTACAATTTTTTTTGCTAATGAAGGATGACATTCTGAGAGAGTACAGTACATGATAGAGAGATGAAATGATCACCATTATTCATATCTGAGAAGAAACAAGCAAATAAACAAGAGACAAATGGAGAAAATTCTATGAATGTTCTAATATGGGTCTGTGAACCTACGAGGCAAACATTTTGAGTAAAATACATCCACTCCTTTAAGGCCAAACTTTAGTAAAGATATAAATCCAGATAATGTAGGAAAAAGATTTTGCAGATTTAAAGCTAGATCAACAAGGAAAAAAGTTCAAGCAGGAGGCTAAGGCAGCATGCTGATTATTTTTAACAGCACTAAGATACTTAGATCATAAATTAAATGAACTCACTAAGAAAGTTCCAGAATTAGAAAAAAATGCAAAGAGCATGAGCATAAACTCTGTTTACACAGCAATGCTTTAGGGAAAGTAGACCAGACTACAGCACAAAAGTGCAGTTGTGTAAAATCTTACCATAATGGTAGATGTCCTTGCCTTCACCACTGCAGTATTTATTACTATATGGGATTCCCTGCAGTCTACCAATGTCTGCCATTGCTTTAAGGTACTGTGAACATCACCTACACACTCCTCACATAGCGTAGGGCATAAAGGTGATGTTCAGCATACCATTCTCAGAAATGATTGCCCCAGTAGGAACAGCAGTTCAAGGAAAACCAAAGAGCACCTGCACATCCAGCAAGGGAAAAAAAGACTAGGGGAATAGAAAGTGGGAGTAAATAATGCATTGGTGAAGGCAAGGACATCTACTGTCATGGTAAGGTTTTACACAACTGTACTTTGTCCTTACATTCACCGCTGCAGTATTCATAACTTAATGGAGAGTGCCAAAGCTCAAAAAGAAACTTGGGAGGAGGAAGCAGCAGTAGAGCCTTCTAAAAAGCCATGAAGAATGGCATTAGCAAAACCAGCTCTAGCTCTGGAGATACCATCCAACTTGTAATGTACAGTAGCTGCTTCAAGAATAGAATTAGTGTCAGAACCCTTTAAAAAAGCACCAGAAAAAGCCACAGCTCTAGTAGAATGAGCCTTTACAGAAGAAGGAAGGCTCTCTCCATGAAAAGTGTAACAAAAAGAAATGCAAGTAGAAATAGTTTGCTTGGAAGCAACCTATCCTAAAGACATAGGATGAAAGGAAACAACTGATCAGATTTTCTGATAGCTTTAGTCTTATCCAAGTAAAATCTGAGCTGTCTATGCACAGGTGGTTGAAAGTGATTATTATTTGCAATTAGAGGGAACTGCGATGGGGGCAGCCTTTGCCCCATCCTAAGCAGTTTTGTTCATGGTACATTTTGAAAATATGTTTGTGTATATTACAGATTTTTTCAAGGACTGTGTGATTATGTTTAAAAGATTCATTGACAATTTGATTTTTTTGTGCAGGGGGGATCCTAATGAGTTTGATCAATTCATGAAATTACTTGGCCAAAATACTTATGGCTTGGAATTTACTTATAGAACTAGTAGGAATAGAATGCAATTATTGGATGTTGAATTTTATGTAGATGCAAGGGGTATTTTGCAGTACAAACCATACCATAAGGATAAGGTGGTGGATAGCTTTTTGGAAGTTGGAAGTGCTCATCCTGGTCATTTGATAAAGTCTCTTCCGTATGGAGAGTTTAGAAGAATAATGACCTATACTTCTGATAAAAAGATGTTGGAGAGGGAATTTGATCTAGTTAAGAAAAGACTATTAAAGCGTGGATATAGTATGGAACGTATAAGTGAAGCTTTAAATAAGTTGAAACACAAATTATAAAAGGAGAAGCCGTGTTTCTATTCAAAGTGAGAAGTTTATTAGGAAAAATGAAATGGAGAAGGTTGGTGTAGAACCCCTTTTCTTTGTGAACAAATTCTCTCCCCTCTCTGAAGTACTCAGGGGGTTAGTAAATGATCTTTGACCTTTGGTATGTAGGGATGAAGTAGTAGGGAAGTTATTTCCTGAGAAGGTTACTTTTTCTTATGGTAGGTTTAATCATTTAAAAGAGTTGTTCAGATCAAGAAATAAGGTGGATTCAGTTAAAAGAAAGGGAGTATTTCCATGTGGGGTTTGCAAAGTATGTGACAAATTGAAGAATGTTGACGGATGGATAATAAATAAAAAAACATTTTTGGTTAAAAATGAATTTAAAATGTGGCATCAAAAATGAATTTAGTTGTAATTTGTGTGGTGTAGTCTACATCACTGGATGTGGATGTACACCTTGTAAATGATATGTGGGTTAGGCAAAAAGAAAGGTGAAACTTAGAATATTGGAGCACTTGGGTGATGTAAGAAACAGATTGGATAGCCCAGTGGCACAACAATTTTGTGACACACATGGGAGTAGTATAGATAGTTTTTTTCTTTAGTGTGCTAGCCAAACCCTGTGAAGAACATACTATGGGGGGAATGAGTTTAAAAGAAAGTTGATTAAGTTAAAAACTAAATTAATAGTATATTTGGGCACTTTATATCCTAGGGGTCTCAATTTGGATATTGATTGGGGGATTTAGATGTTTAATTTAGTGAATGGAGTTTATTTTATTTACAGAAGAAATGTGCTGGCCAGGTTAGAAGCAATGAATTTAGGATGAACAAATTCATTGATTAATTTGATATTAATAATAAAAATATGTGCAATAAAAGTGAGGTTAAAATTTCAAAAAGTCTATATTTAATAAAATAAACTTTTAGGTTATGGATAAACAGTTGCAATTGAATTTCAGGGGTAGGTTGAAAAATATTGTCTATGTGTTTGAATGTATAAGGTATTGTGGTATATGAGAAAACATGGAAATGTGCTATTTTATTAAGCAGTAGAAGTGATTTATATATGTTTCTAAAAAAAGTGTTATTTGGGGATTTTCATTCACTCTGTGTTGTATTAATTTATTTAATATATTTATGATGTATGAAAAGGTGTGGGGGTAAATCTTTAAGCTCTAAACTGTATAATTATTAAAGAAAAGTATTTAATTGTTTAATTATTTAATTAAAATGAATTAATGTTGAGATGGAATATAAAGGGCTGCTGGGATTGTATGAAGTTATTCCATTGAAGGCCTCTAAGGCCGAGGTACCGGGATGTATTGAATAAAGAAAGAAAATTGGCAGCTACAGCAGTGCTCAGTGTTTTTCTGCAGCACACCCTCACTGTCAGATTTCGGAGAGGGGAAAAAACTAGGCAAATTTAATAGGCTGATTAAGTGACAACTCATTAACCACCTTAAACATAAAAGAAGGATTAGTATTCAAAGACACCCTGTCCAAATGAAGTATCACAAAAGGTGGACAAGCCATAAGGGCCTGCAACTCAGACACCCATTTGGCCGAAGTAAGAGCTAACAAAAGAACTGTCTTCCAAGAACAGTATTGCAATGAAGCTGAAACCAGGCTCAAAAGGAGCCTGAGTCAGTTTCTCCAGAATGAAATTAAGATCTCAGGGAGGAGGAACAGGCTTCCTGGGGGGTCTAATTATTAAGGACCCCTTTAAGAAATTGCTTAGCCTCAAATCTAGAAGCTAATGGGGGAGTTTAAGGCAGACAAGCAGAAAGAGCTGATAATTGGGCCTTAATAGAAAAATAGGCCAAACCAGCATTGAGCAACTCACACAAATAAGAGAGAACCAATGGATCATCCACAGTAAGTGGATCCAGGTCATGAGAAAGACACCAAATAGAAAAGTTCTTCCATTTAGATAAGTAAGATTTCCTAAAAGTAGGTTTCTTGGCCTCTTGCAGAACCTGTAGCACATCCTCAGAAAAAAGGTGTCTATGTGGGATCAAAACCCTATCACCCACAGTGTCAGAGGAGAGGTGTGGATGTATGAGAGATCCCTTGTCTTGTGTGAGTAGATCCACCCTGTGAGGTAACTTGTGATGATTGCCCTTGGCTAGATGCAGAAGCAGAGGGAATCAGTGCTGTCGTGGCCAAAAGGGAATCACTAACAAAAGTTTGGGAGCATCCTGTTGAATCTTGAACAGGACTCTCAGAATGAGAGGAAAGGAGGGAATGCATAAAGAAACATCCCCTTCGAAGAAAATTAGAGGGCATCCACCTTCCATACCAGAGGGACTCTGGCACAAAACAGAGGAAGTTGTCTGTTCAGAGGGGAGGCAAAAAGATCTACTTGAGGAGTACCCCACTGGTGAACAATGTCCAGAAACACATCCCTGTGAAGCATCCATTCATGGGATTGAGTGAAGGACCTGCTCAGAGTATCTGCCACAATGTTCTGATCTGAAGGAACATAAACTGCCTGAAGAGTCACTTGATACTTGACAGCCAGATCCCATACCAGATATTCCAGCTGGCTAAGAAGGTAAGATCTTGTTCCCCCATGTTTGTTGAAATACTACATCACTTTAGTATTGTCTGTGAATACCTTGAGAGGCACTGGAGATAAGAGTATGAAAGGCCTGAATAGCCAGCATAAGAGCTCTCATCTCTTTGATGCTGATGTGAACCTTCAGGGAGCTAAATGTTGCTCCTCATCCCACATCTGAAGCATCTGTGAACAGATCCTAAAAGGGAAGAAGAGGATAAAAAAGGAGCCCTGGATTCAGAGACAACTGCTGAATCCACCACATAAGTCCCTTCTTGAGACAAGGGAGAAGAGGAACTGCAAAGTCTGAGGATGAGCATGTTGAAGCCATACTGACTTCAGAAACCACTAGAACTTCCTCATTTGAAGTTTGACCAGAGAAAGCATTGGAGTGGTGGAAGCCATGAACCCCAGAGCTCTGAGAAAATCCCTGGCTGTAATGGAGGCCAAGGGAAGAAGAGTTTGAAAATAAGAATGAGAGATAAGGGCTTTGGAGGCAGCAGGGACGCCAGCATTGGCACAGTCTGAGTCCTGCAACCCAGAAAGATATGATCCTGAAAAAGAGTCAGGGAAGACTTTTTGAAATTTATTGTGAACCCCAGACTTTGAAGAAGAGAAATGGTAAAGTGAAGATTTTGCAAAAGGCCCTCTGGAGAGGATGCCTGAATCAGCAGGTCGTCCAAGTAAGGTAATATGTGGATCCCCCGAAGCCTGCAAAAAGCAATCACAGGAGCAAGGCATTTGGTGAACACCCTTGGGACAGTAGAAAAGCCAAAGGGCAAAGCACAGAACTGAAAATGCCAGTAAGCAACATAGAAATGCAAAAACCTCTTGAAAAGAGGCTGGATCAGAATATGGAGATAAGCATCCTTGAGATGCAGAGACACTAAAAAGATCTTAGGTAGCAAGAGAGGTAAAAGGGTCTGAAGGGACAATATCTGAAAGGAAGGCGCCTTCGGAAAAGTGTTTAGATCAAAGAGGTCTGGAATCAGTCTCCAAGGACCTCTTTTTCTGGGCACTAGAAACATTCTTGAATAAGCCACCTTCCTCCTTTGGGTTACAGGCACCGCTTGAATAGTACCTTGCAACAGGAGATCTCAAAAAACCTCTGGGAAAAAAGGAAGTTGTTCCCAAGGAGGCTGAGGAAGGCACATAAAAGGAGGATGGGAATTCCACACCATGAACTACTCCTGAGAAATGACTGACAGAACCCAAGAATCCTGGGTAATTCGAAGCCAAATAGGAAGAGAAAGAGAAAGGCGAAGAGAAAGAGGAATGTGGCTGAGAACAGGTGGAGAGTCAGACAGCACCTGGTTTGTCAGGAAAGGAAGGCTCGAGAATCCCTGCAGTCTGAGTGGTCTTTGCAGGAGGATCTCATTTACCATCCTTTTTACCTTTAGAAGGAGGGTGAGATTGCCTACGAACAAAGGCTGCCTTAGAAAGGTAGTTTCTCTTAAATTTAGGCACAGAAGAAACAAAGACATGTTTCAGCTCCTGTAAGGCCTTCCCCTTGTCTTGAAGAGACTTAAACAAACCAGCAGCCGCTTCCCCAAACAAAAGTTTAGTATCCAGAGGAGCATCCAGCAACTTAGCCTTAACATCATCGGGTAAAGGTTGAAGCCTAAGCCAAGCACACCTCCTCAGTACTGAACCAAAAACAGCAGTACTAGAAGAGGCATCCACTGCATCATAACTACATCTGATAGAATGATGAACTACTTGAGAGGAAGTCCCTAGCAAGGAGACAGCAGAAGATTTACTCTAAGAGTCTGGAAGATCAGAAAAAAGCTGACAAGCCTAAGAAAGAAGAGCCAACACATACCTAGATATATGGGTCTGATAATTAATAGCCCTAAAAGCTAGGGCAGCAGAAGTATAAACCTTCTTAACCAACCTATCCATGGTTTTACTGTCCTTGTGAGAAGGCAGTAACATGGACAAATGAAGCAACTGATACAGCTTATCAGAGGCTACAGACACCACAGAGAGGTCAGCAGCAGGACATTTGAACAAAAAGGAACAGTCCTCAGGCACCCTATAAAACCTATCAGACTTCATGGGAGTAGGGGGTAGCGATTCTGGCGCTTTAGAGGCATTGGAAAAAACATCTAATAAAGCAGGCAAGACAGGAGGAATAGCCACTGGTTTAGGAGATTTCATCTGCAGTAACTCATAGTGCCTCTTATGGATATCAGAAACCTGGGCACAATCGCACTTAAAAAGTTCCATCATTCTAGAGATTGTATCCTAAAAGGAAATTTCCTCAGAAGGAGCATCTGGACTATTAGAAACCTCCTCCTCAGACCCTTACTCTAAAGGAGAAGGAATCTGTGTAGAAGAAGTAAGATTCTTCATCAGAATCCAACTCTTCCTCAGAAGAATTTAATTCCCTGGGCATTTTAGGTGAAGAAGAAGACCAAGGAGGATCAGGAACTGAAACCCCTTGAGGATGCCTTAATGACAGTAAAACATTAAGTAACACTTGAGTAAAGGCCTGACACTCACTTTGTGGGTCCCTAGGAGCAGATGAAACATGTCTAATTTTCTGTTTCTTTTTTAAGTGGACATCCATCCCAAAAAACTGAGAGAGCCCTGACTCAGGACAGCATTCCACAAATCTAGTAAGAACTTCTTCCCTAAGAAGAAACTGCAGAACCCCCCTAGACCCCTCAGAAACAATCAACCATAGTTCCCAATGAACGCCCAAAACAGACACATGCAAAGCCTCATCAGACATGCCTTCTGGCAGATCCTCATCAGCCTCCAACCCGGACGTGGCAGAGTAATCCGATAACACAAATAGGCAAGTCTCCGGGTTTGTAATAAACTCGGGAGAAACCCTGGCAGAGGCTGGACAGTGGAAGATTCCAGTCATACCTTTTTCACCTTCTTCTTCCCTGATGGCTGACCATGCAGAGTATCTTTAGTAAGCATCTTAGCACACTGGTTCTCATGATACATTGAACGGGAAGAAAGCCTGCTATGAAGGGATTTTGGGTCAGATCCCTGACAAATAGAACAAGATGTATAGTCGTGAGAAGCAACTAGGCAAAAAAGGCACTTATCATGGTGGTCTTTATGGGGACTCTGTCTCCCACACTAGCATTTACCTTTCCTGGATGACATTAACCCCCCCGAACACCACAAAAAATGAATACAAGAACAAAAACCTCACCTGAGTACTTATCTGCAACAGTGAGGACTTCAGCATACAGGAGAAACCACCAGAGTTCCTGTAAACAGAAAAAAATGGAAGGAGGCAAACAGAGCAATGTTTAAAAATAGAGCTCAGACTGCCGGCAAAGAAGTTCTGAGGACAGTACACCTGAACGTCACCTTTATGCCCTACGCTATGTGAGGAGTATGTAGGTGTCATTCAGCATACATTAAAGCAATGGTTGACTGGCTGGACAACAAGCTTCATGGCAGGGAATCTCATATAGTAATGAATACTGCAGCGGTGAATGCAAGGACATCAGAAAATACATTATTATTTCTTTATCAGCAAGCAGACAGCAGCATGGCAGGGAAAGAGCAAAACTTCATTCCAGACCCAGAGTGCAAGCATTAGTATGTGATACAGAGATCAATCCAGCCATCTGCAAGGGTGACTGACCATCATCATCAGATGATGAAAATGTTCAGTTTAGTTTCTTACAGGCTGTACTAGCAGAAGCATATCCTGAGGTAGAAAGAAAAAAAGATGTTAGTACAGAAGATGGGAGTTAGTCACCAAAGTGTACATAAATGAAAATATGCATTCAATTTACTTAATTCAGACACATACACAAAAGCCAGGAGAGATAATTTTAACCTGTTTTCTTTGAGTCTGATACAGAAATAAATGCTATATCTATACATATATATATATATATATATATATATATATATATATATATATATATATATATACAAAAGAGATGCACAGATACTCCTGTCTAGTATAGCACCCATATTTAAAATGGGTTCTTAATGCTTTAGATACACATGATGAGGCAGATCAGAGCCTAATTGTTTTGTTTTACTGGCAGTTGCCTTTTGCCTATCTTGACCTGATATTACTGCAATTTTTAATGAACATAAATCATGGAAAATGGTAGAAGAGGTTACACAACCGTTAAGAGAGATGCAATGTTTTCTGTACTTTATTCTTTAGACATTGATCAGGGTGATGCTATGAAGACAGAAAGTGGCCCTGACTCATAAGTAATAACAAACCCAGTGAGAAATGTAGTAAAGAATACATCTATACGGTAGATGGGACAGTTAATATCATCTATAGGAGGCAGTATTTTGCAATAAGTTTGAGCTATGGTGCAGATATGGATTGAACTGGGAGAATTAATAGAAAAAGGGAACAGATACAGCTACAAAGAGCAAATAAAAAGAAAAAAACAGGATAAAAAGTAACCTAAAACACATCTGTTGATCTTTTAGAATGGGGTAGAAGCAGCAAAAGCTATGTATGCAAGACTAGGAGGTGTAGAAAGACCTAAACTGTGAGGAAAAAAAAAACTTTTATTTCAAATCTGCTTAACTATTTTAAGTTGATTTATAGTGACCTGTGTGGTGATAATTTTTGTTTGTACTTTTCCATTTTTTTCCATGTTTTAGCACAAAGTTACCTGTTTGCATTTTTCTAGTTTGTTCTGGGCCCTTAGTAATGCAGCTTCATTTGCAGTTGTGGGAAGCTTGTGAATTATAACAAGATCTTAACATTGTTTATAAATTATAATGCACTTCTAACGTCTTAAGTAGAATTACTTTTAAAAGCTAGCTGTTTGTATTTTAAACCCTGTCTGGGAACTTAGTCTTGTAATTTCATTCACATTTATGCAGATCTATGAACTACTGCCAGCCTTAGTTAGTCATTTATTACTTGAATTTTTTAAACAGTGTTATTGGTAAAATTTCTGCTCCATGACTGGTGTGTTTTGGTGCTTTTATAGCTGTTTATATTCCAGTTTTGCTGTTAAAGCCATATTCTGCTGATCATTTACCTGCTTAAAGTTGCTTTCTAGTGCCCTTCTCTTCCCCTGTTCTATGTGTCCAACCGAGCCCCCATTGTGACATTAAGCTAAAGATTCAACACCAAAGGGTAAAAAGGTCACATAGACAAACTATTCAATAGAAACTGAAAGAAAAATCCATCCAGGCTAGAGTTTTCACTGTGTGATATCTTAAACCTCATGTAATAGAGGTCCATGGGATATATGTAAATTACCCTTAAGGCCATCAGGTGTTTCAATTACATGGCTTCTGAATTTCCATGACGTATTTTTTACTTTTTAAGTCTTTATGTTTACATTTAGCCCAACCACACCAAACCCCACTAGCTAAAATGTCTGAAATTCTAACCTACCTGGGGTCTTTGCCCTGTAGCTCAGAGCCATAGGACTAGAGCTCCAGTATTGGCTTTATTTCATAGGTTCATAGGTAGGTACTAGGCTATCAGCCCTAGGGCCTATACAAGCCTAGCCAAAAAGGTACCCAGGCTTTCGCCACCCAAGAAAATAATTTTCCTGTGCCCCTGTCAAGCAGAGCCACAGAGGTGATCCCCGGGGTAAATTTCCTATTTCCCATCCAATCATCAAGATTTTTCTTGAAGAGTGCTAATGAGGAGCTTTGTTTGATATAGATAGGTAGTTTGCTCCAGAGTATGGTAAGTCTCTGTGACAGGAATCTATACCTCCAGCAAGTTCTGTTTATTGTGGTGACAAGGTTTAGGTCCCTAGACTGTGTAGCTTGGAGGGACTGGGATTTCTTTAAGTGGAGCATGTCCAGCAGCTCTGGGTTTGACATAGCTTTGTATGTTAGGCAGAGATCGCCTCTGAGTAGGCATATGCGATGGAGTAAAGCTGGAGTTTTTTGAGATGGTCTGGGTAGGGCTTCTGTTTGAGGCCGGTAATCCTGTTTGTGAGGTATTTCTGCAGCCTTTTCAGTTATTGTAGATGTCTTGTGAGGTACATACCAAAAGGGGCACTGTACTCTATAATGGGTCTAATGAGTGACGAGTAGAGGGGAACAATGATCTCTTTTTTCCTGGATGAGAAACCTTTTGAAGGATTTCCTGACTAATCTGGTGATGTGATTATCAAAGGAGAAACTACTGTCCACCTGTGTCCCAAGGTCTCTTATCACACTTTCGGTGTTAAGTAGACTACCACCTATGTGGTAGCTCATGGGTACAGAGTTTTTACCAAAGGGGATGACAATACACAGAGCAGATCTGAGTGTTGCCACTGAGATTCTTGACATAGCTATAGAATGCTTTATGGGTGTCTTTAGAATCAGTGGTGATTTTGTTTTCGTAACTAGCTTTGGAGGATTTTATGAGGGATCTTAGCTTCTTACTGAAGCTGACAAGGGAGTTCCTCCAGTCATGGGACTTTATTCTTTTTTGCAACAGTTTCTTTCTTCTGTTGTAGAGTTTGTTTATAGCAGGGGACCACCAGATTGGCTTCCTTTTTTTAGAAGATAGCATCTTGGTTCTGTTAGGGATAACATGATCCATGCACTTGTGTAAGTGCTTATAAAGTGCATTTGCATAGGATGCAGCAGTTGTTCCTCTATTGTCCATCTGCATGGGTGTCGTGAAGTTTTCCACTTCTGTCTTAAGAAGTATGAAGTTGGCTTTGGAGAAATATTTTACGGTGGTTTCCCTAATGGGGGTGGGGGTGGGATGTGGATGTCTAGGCTGAGTAGCTTGTGGTCAGATCTGACCAACAAGGAATTTACCTCTGGTGTGGAACACCAGTCGCCCATGTTGGTAATGACCTGGTCTAGGATATTGCTGTCCCTGGTGGGGGTGTGGATAAGTTGATCCAAGGCATTGGAATTTATGAATTCCAGAAAACTTTGAGCAAAAGAGTTGGTACATAAGTAGTTTTCCCAGTTGATGGTGGCAGAGTTAACATCACCCATTATTAGGGTGTTGGGTTGTACCCTAATATTTTCCAGTGTATCAAGAAATGAGGAGTTGGAATGCTGGGGCATGGTGGGGGATCTGTAGCAAGTTATAATTTGGATAGCGGTCTTGCCCAGAGTTAGCTGTACTTGTATAAACTCGGATGCATTATGCTGAGCAAATAGCCTGGAGGTGTGGATATCCTTAATGAATATGGACACCTCTCCGCCTTTAGTGTTTCAGTCCAGGTTAGGTGGCCGAAAGGTGTGGTATGAATTATAGCCTGGTAATGCAGGGGTGCTCTCTGGAGCCTTGAACCAGGTCTCTGTCACTGCACAGATGTCAATGTTCTCCATTTTAAGGAGCGCCTCAAGTGAATGCATTTTGTGGTTTAGACTTCTAGCACTGAGCAACATTACCCTCAGATTTTGCTTGCTTGTACCTGTTATGGTGGTGAATTTGTCATTTGAAAATTGCCTAAAAAAGGCACTATAGTGGTGGCAAGATCCTTAGCCAGTATCCGGAATCCCAAGGGCAACAGGTGCAGGCCATCTCTGGCAAAGCATCATGGTCTGTTGATCATGTCATCCCAGGCAGACAGATATTGGATCCTCTTAGAATGACACCAGAAGCTTAGCCAATTGTTGAAGTCAATCATTTTGTCCTTATACTGTGGTATCATTCTGGGTGATGGCAGGATGATACTCAGGGTTGGGTCATACTTGCCTGGGCTAAAAGATCGAAGCGCTCCTCCATGTCTCTTTTCATGTGGTACAGGGAGGTACATCTCAGGTCATTCACACCAACATGGAAAACGACAGTCATATTTCTACTTGTTGTGGAGTGACCTGAGTGTGTGTGTTATGTGCCGGATCCTGGCACCCAACAGGCAGCTGACAGTAACTTTCTCCTTGTTAAGCCTGGTGAGTGGAACATCAGTGTGTCTGACTATAGAGTCACTTATGACTAGAGTGTTGGGTACGTTGTTATGCCTTATGGGCTGTGGTTGAGTGACACACTGAGTTTGTGGGATATGTGTCATTTGGGCTGTGTTGGGGGGTGGAGGTTGCTCACATTTCTGCTTTGGAGGTCTGTGTTGCTTGAGCAGATTTTTATTGAGAGCCTCCATGAATGTAGGTATGTGTTTTGTGTTGGTATGTGTGTGTTTTGGTGGTGTAGGCTTTGAGGGACTATGTGATGAGTGTGGTGTGATGCAAGTGTTTACCTTCTCCTCTTGACTGTCTAGTCCAGTCTTGGGTGAAGAGAGCTTTGCTTCCAGTTTGGCTATATAAGTGCATCTCTCACAGG
Organism: Protopterus annectens; assembly: GCF_019279795.1. Taxonomy (NCBI): domain Eukaryota; kingdom Metazoa; phylum Chordata; order Ceratodontiformes; family Protopteridae; genus Protopterus; species Protopterus annectens. The sequence continues at coordinate 118,067,593 of NC_056742.1, read as the reverse complement.
TTGTAGTGTTGGGTGGTAGGATGAGAGAGGTGTCTATGTACATGAGGCAATTGCTGCATTGCCCCAGGATGCCCAGATTCATCAGGTAGACAGGAGAAAATACCGGGAGCTGATCCTTAGACATGCCTGGATAGGTGTTTATTTATTAAGTACTAAAACTGTTTTCCTTTAGACAAGTGAGTAAAGTTGTGTGCTGTAGTAATTTGTAGCTTATTTAGGGCTTACAACAAGTTATGAACAAATGCTGAGTGCAAAGAAACAGATTTGAGTGCTAAAACTAAAAAACTGGCTAGTTCTAAGGGAAAATTTGAAGAGCAGACTTTATGGCGCCAGGAATAGTTTAACCCTAACTAAGCGACGATGCATAAAGTGTATTTTTTTTAATATAACAGTAGGAATTGAGCAAACTGATTTACACAAATTAACTAATAAAAAGCTAAAAAGTGAGCCCCGTTCCAGAAGTCTTTGATCAGACAAGTTCTAACTGCACACTCCTGCCACTAGGGTGCAGGGGATCCTTCTTCAAAAAAAGATGGTCTGGATTAGTGCTCAAGTTATACAAACAAAGCTAGATTCAGCAGGTCTGAATTTAGTCTATGCTACAGCAAACAAGGCATACCAATTTCAGAAAGAAATGGTTCAAGTAAGCAGGCACAATAAGCCTTTAACCAGAGACTCCCAGCTCAGAAGGGCAGAATCTACCCTCTCCTCCCACAAGAGTGCAGACCACACCTTCTTAATGTAAAATAACCAGCCCGAAGCCCAAGTGCTTAAACCAGAACTAATACACTTTTATAATAACAGACACTAAGCCTTCAATCAGCAACTCCCAACTTAGAAGGATGTAAGCTACCTGTCCTGCCACAACAGTGCAGACCACAAACCTTCTTAATGTAAAAGAACTGTTCTGAAGCCCAAGTGCTTAAACCAAAAGGCTTAGAATAACAGTTACAATTGAATCAGGCTACTGACAAGCAGTAATAAATGCAGCAGAATAAATACAATTGAGTACTTTTAAGAAGAGGCAAAAGCAAAATAAAGTGCAATTTTTTTTGTTTTGTTTTTTTAGTAAAGTGCAAGGAGAGAGAAAGGAGGAGCAGAAGAAAAATTCAAGGTTAATAACCTAAGTGTATTGGCCTTCTCACATGTTCTCTCTGTATTAAGAACAGTGAACACCAGACTGGGAAGGGTGTCCCAGATCAAATTTACAGTAGGGGCGGGCAGCTGCAAAACCACCAACTATAACAACATTACAAGAATATAGTGGGTGGGAGGGAGGGGAAGGACAGATGAGAAGCATAAAACAATGCCAGAAAATGTTTAAAATAATTCAGTCAGGCAAACAATAATTCAGTCAGGCAAAATTAAGACAAAGTTTTAGTAGCAGATATATCAACAAATTTTTGATTAATCTTTTCATGCAGGGAATTTCACAGTAAACACATGTTCCTATTAGGAGTATACCCACACAAATAGCAATTAAATGTTTAATAGGATGGAACCCCACCCCCCCCAAACAGATTCTGGAAAAAGTTTGTCAGTGGGTTTGGGCCTGGTTTAGTCATTGCTGATACTTGCTGAATTACCTCTAGGTGGTCATTGATTTCATGTTGGTTGTCTGGAATGTACGCACAGCATTTTTTTTTTGTGTACCACCTCTTGCCGCTAGGGTGAAGTAAAGAGCCATTCGATTTTGTAGCACAACAGTTTTTATTGCATTCAGTTTATTAGTCACCAATTCTAGGGTGGAAAAGTTGCATTGCTCATGACTTTTGACAGCTCCCTCATCTCCCAGATCGATTTGACTGCTCCATAGGCTGGTGGCATTCCTGCCCTGGATATAACACTGTTGCCCAAGTTCATATGAGTCAATTTACTTTTGTCTTTCACTGAATTATGGCCTTTTCAACCAGCTTCGATTTTACCAACTGGATTCACAGGTTTTTTTCTCACTGGACCTTCAGATTCTCGAGCTGTTTTCCTTACGCTTCGTATTTTACCCAAAGGTAATTCTGCAGTATGTCTTATTGCTGAAACCAGATAACCCAAAAACAACTGCCGGACCAATTCTCAGGTAACCATTTATATGCCTTTTTCCACAAATAAAATCATTACTTTGGTACTGATACGGTTATCCCTGCATGAAACATTTTTCATTCTTAATAGACAATTGCTTAGTTAAGACTGGATTGTCACATACTGCATTTAATGTAGTTTTCATTGAACTCAGATATGAATCATGGTTGGTATTACAAACAGTACCCCACTTTGACTTTAATGTAACATTTATAAGACATTGTTATATTACCATTACTCCAGCCCACCTGGAGGGTATTACTTTTGTAGAGACATACAACTCCTTTTTGTGTGAACAGGTAAAAATAAAGCAATTTTGTCCTGTGATCTCACAGTTTCTGTATAAAAAAAACTTTCCAAAGTCTTATTTTATCCCCAGAGGGACAGAGGACCTTAAAGTCTATTATATGTTGTTGGTATAGCTGTACAAACTCAGCAATCTGAAATGTGCATAGTTTTTGTATACACTTGCTTCATGGCCAGGTACGTGTTAAAGTTTGGATGCCAGTCTATAAACAGTTCATTACGTCTTTTCACTTTCACTTGTGTGGTTGAGTGCAGGGAAAAACCACAATAAGAGAAAAATTGTCACACTTATAGTTAACAAATACATAGTTAAAATAATTATGCAATAGTTCTTGGGTTGCTCTGCTTTTTGTCTTCTTTACTCTTGGCCATTTTGCCCTTGTGTATCAGTCACAAAGTTTTTATTCAGCTGAAAGTTCTTTTGTCTGAAAGAGTTAAACTGCAAAACAGATTTATTCATAACAGTTTCTTTATTTAATTAGCTAGTGAACTGTCAGCCTCCAGCCCTGCAGGCATGAGAGCTTTTTACTGAGGCACATAATATGCCCTTCCAAATACTACTTTAAAGGGGATTAAACCCTTCACATTTGTTACTGTTTTCATGCTCAGCAATGCTAGAGGTAAACAGCAAATCCAATTCTTCTGAGTCTTACTCATCAACTTTCTTAACTTGTTTTTTTAAAATCCCATTGTACCTCTCCACCAGTCCTGCTGACTGTGGGTGGTAAGCACAGTGATTCCTTAAGGAAAAGCTTCTACCCATTTTGAAAACATATCTATGATTATTAAACAGTATTTTTTTCCTTCACATTTATTCAACTCTATGAAGTCCATACAAATAGTATGGAATGGATATGGTGGTGTAGGGAAACTCCCTTGCTTGTTTTTAAATGCTCCTTGTGCATGGTGCTTGTTACAAGTATGACAAGCTGCACAAAATTTTATTGTATAATTTATGTATCCATATGTTTGGAATATTTTATTTACTAACTGTACCATCCCCTGTTGAGACATGGTTCTGCCCATGGCTCAACAAAGCTGCATTTCTAAATAAATTAGACGGTAATATTGTTTTTTCCTTTGGAAATGTACAGTCCATTTTAAAAATTGCACCTTGTTTTACCCAGTTTTGTTTTTTTGCTGTTGTAGTAAGCATTTGCATTGTTTTAACATGTTTAAATCTAAAATCTCAAAGGGCTGTAATTTTTCATTAAAAAATAAAGTTCCTGAGTCTGAGGCTGCTTGCTTTGCAGCTGCATCAGCTCGTGCATTACCTTTGAAATTTTATCCTGTTGTTTTGTATGAGCTACACATTTACAAATAGCTACTTTGGTAGGCAACTGAATAGATTCTAATAGCTCCAAAATAAATTGCGCATGATTAATAGGTTTTTCACTGATGTAATCATCCTCTATTTTCTTTATTATTGTGCAAACACATGCACTGTAGAAAAGCATACTGATTATCAGTATATATGTTTACTTTTTTTTGCCTTTTACTAAAATACATGCTTCTGTCAAAATTACCAGTTTTGCTGCTTGAGCATACAAGTTGTGTGGCAAAGTTTGTGCTTTTAAATTTTTAGTGTCTGTAACTACTGCATACCCCACCAGATTTTTCCCTGTAGGACCCCTTCTGCATGAGCCATTCACGTAATATGTCACCTCAGCATTATTCAAGGGCATATCTGTAAGATCTTGTCTAGGTAAAGCTAACTGTTTATATGAGGTTGACTCAGCAGTATGGTCATACATGAAAGATGTCTAGCAGGAGAAAGGTATGCAACTTTTCTTGTGGCAGAATTATTGCAACTGCATGAGGCATTTTCAATGTGAGAGGGTGGAATAACACCATTGAGGCTGGAGCCTGTACTGCCATTGCTGCTGCAACTACTGCTTGTACACAGTGAGGCAAAGATTGCACCACTGGGTCTAACTGTGATGAATAGTAAGCTATGGGGCATTGCTTATCCCCATGTTGTTGCTTTAATACTGATGTCATGTACCATTGCTTACAATCTATGGTCTAAAAAAAACGTTTGTGATAACTTGAAGTCTTAAAACTAATGAAGAAGCTATTAACTGCTTCAACCTGCAGAAAGCCATTTCTGCTTTTGTTCTTCATTGTAAAATAATTTGGTACCCAGTTCCAACAAAAATTAGTTGTACCTAGGAAAGACATTATTTCTTTTTTAGTTGTTGGTTTGGGTGCTTGCAAAATTGCTGTTTTTTTTTTTTTTTTTTCTTTTCCCACTATTTAGTATTTTACCTTTACTGAATATCACATATTCCAGGTATTTAACCTGTGTTTTTTTCCCAAAGTTTGTAACTTACTCTTGTTTACTTTGTGTCCTTGTATTACTAAAAATTTTAACAATGCTACTGTATTCACCCTGCACTGCTGCTGGGTGCTGCTAGCAAGATGTCATTTACATAAAGTAAAATTTGACTACTTTCTGGTGGGGTAGACCCTGCCAGGTTGCTAGCCATTTTTTTGTGCAAATATTATTGGGCTCTCACAATATTCCTGTGGTAGTCGTGTATATGTATACCTTTTACCCTGAAATGTAAATGCAAACCAATATTGACTATCAGGATGTATAGGTATTGAAAAGAAAGCATTGCTTATATTTACCACAGTAAAATACTTTTGTTGTGGCTTTAAATCATTTAACAAGGTATGTGGGTCTGGCACCGTAGGTGCTTTAGGTATTACTGCATTATTCACAGCTTATAAATCTTGTACCATTTGCCATTCCCCGTTTGCCTTTCTTTAACAGGAAATAGGGGTGTATTACATGGTGAATCAGGAGATTCTACCAGTACTCCTTTTGAGTAATGCTGCTTATTATAGGCTTAATTTTTACTTTTGCATTCTTTCCCAAAATGTATTGTTTTTTTCTGGTCTAAAAGCTGACTTTGGGGTAATTGTAACTGGTCCTGCTGCTTGAATAAGCCCTACATTTAACTTGCCTGTTGACCACAGAGTTGTTGGAATTTTACACAAGGCCTTTTTTTTCTTTTAATAAAATGCTAATCAGCTGTCCTTACTAGATTGCAAGTGTACAGCTGTATGTGTCTGTGTCAACCAATTTAGTTTTGTTTTTATATTCCTTGTCCTGACATTTTTAAATCAGTCTGTTTTTCCATTTTGTTACCTTTTTTTTTAAGTCTGCCCATTTAAAACTTTTGTTTTTTGTCAAGCTGACATGTGGCAGTTTATTGGACTTATACAATCTCATGAACTCCTGAGGTAATGAACAGCTTACTACACTGTTTCCCTCAGTATCCCAGCATAAAGTTTGTAATATTAATTTGTCAGCAGGATTTTTACTTATATTTTTTTATTAGGTCCTGGTGTGCTACAGTAGTATGGAGTACAATGTAACAAGTGCTGCTGATTAGTGTCAAGGGAGGGTACCTTACTGATGGCTACGTTTATCAGTTCTTTGGTTACTGCCCCTGGACCAATCATAACTAGGTCCTGGCTGTACCAATAATAGGCTTCACCCTCTGATTACACCACAAGAGCATTTATTTGTCTTTGTGCTTTCATACCCTGCATGGTAGGAACTACTGTTATGCCAAATATCTGCACAAGGTCTTTTCCCAGTAAGTTTACTGGATATTTTTGCAGAAACTACAATTTTACTTTTCTGAGTCATACCTGAAACAGGGTCAGTTATTGCTATATTATGGGAAAGTGGTTCCCTGTATAGCTGTCTATTTGCTGCTTTTACTAATATATAATTAGGTGATTTAGAATGTTTTGGTAACTTGGAGGGGTGTATCAAAGTCCGTGACGCTCCTGAGTCACACAGGAATTTGACCTTTTTTCCCTTCACCAGAAGTGTTACTTCTGGTTTTGTATTTGCTAGGTAGAGCTCCAGGCTCAACAATGCTAAATCTAAAATTTTATTTTCATTTTTATTTTTTACATCTGTTTGTACTTCCTTTATTCCCTCTACTACATTCACATTTTTTTTTTGTTTATTAACCTTTCCTGATGATTTTTGGTTATTATCACTATTATATAGTCAGTCCACATCTCCTTTATTTTCTGTTATTGCTTTCTTATTTTGTTTATAGTCCCTAGCTAGATGCCCTTTTTACCTGACTGTAATACAAATACTTCAGCTTCGTCTTCAACAGTGAAGACTTGTGCCCTTTTTTTTCTTTTTACTATTAAGGTGTCTTTCAGTACGTCTAGCATACTCAAGTAAGGCTTGCAGCCTGCTTGTTCAGTGATTTATCATATGCCTTGTAATAAAACTACTAACAGAGGCAATGCAACCTTTTAAAAATGTATATATATATTTTTTTTAATTGTTATTTTAAGCATTTTAATAATCTAGCATAATATCCATTTACTGTCTTATTTCCCTGCTGTATGCATTAATTAATGCAAGTCCAGTCTGCTTTAAGTTTTCATTTTTTAGAGATTCTGTCTGTTAGACCTTTCACTCTGTTGTCTAAAAATGTTTCAGAATTTTTTAAGCTTTTGTTTTTTTTTTTGCCTGACGCCCTGCATCAGATTAAAGCTTGTTTAAGGAGTTTAACTAGTGAAAGTTTATCTAGTTTACTATCAAATTTATAGTTGTTAACACATTTTGCAAAATATCTCACATTATTTGCTTACTGTAATTGCATATGCTTCACATTATCCGTTAGGGGCGGATCTCGTGATTTTTTAGTGCACTGATTTTCCATGTCTTAAAAAGACTGTTACGTAACCCTTCTCTTGTACCACGTGGTATTTTATTTCCCCATATCCACAGTAGTGTCTAGAATGACTGTTTACTTTGCTTTGTTATTCCCTGATTTATGACTCAAGATACAATACTTTGACTCTCTCTCTCCCTGCTATCACAAACCTTAGCAATAGCACAGTGTAACCTGGTCCCTGATCTAAAACAAAGACAAAGAGGGAAATTTTTCTTACCTGAGCCTCCTGCTCTTATTGTTTCTCCTTGGGGCCCAGTCTTCCGCTTTTTAGCCACAGATCAGAAAGTGGACAGCCTCTTTACATACAACAATTCAGTCGGAGGTCTTTTCACTTTAAGAAGAACCATTCTTTTCGCAGCTTCTCCTGTAGATTTATTAGCACTTATGCACTCTGTGACCTGCAGCTTACCAAGGGAATTCCGGTCCGAAGGACCAAAATGTTAAATAAATTTGTTAGAATCGGACTGTAAAAATCATTGAGTTATTCAAAAACAATGTCAATTAATAACAAACAATAATGCAGGAAAACTCAGATATCTTATTCTCTAATGTACATTAGGAGGCAAAAAACCATACACAAAGTTGTATAGAATTTTGACTAGTTTATTCGACAGTGTTTGCCATTTTATAGCATTTACAATCAGCTTTTGCCCACCTCACTGACGTGGTCAGTGACAGGGTCTTTACATCATAGTAACTTAGTAAAAAGTGCTGAATTTGTGTTTTTCAAAAAGTCTTTTTCCCATGAGAATATTACAGCCTTGCAAACACCTGGTCAGTCACGATGACCTCCTGAGGATGTAGCCAATTCAAGGTTCTCTGATTAGTTCGAATACAATAGATGTATGTCTTCCTTAATGCCTTTCTTTGTCTTCCTCATTGCTGCGCACTATCAGAGATAGTGTGCACAAGGCTACTCTCCTGGTGGAGGCAGGAAAGAGGACACACATGCGAACAGATTTATTATTTTCTAACTTTGCAAAATAATCTTTACTTGAAAGACATGAGCCAGACTGTGTTTGCAAACTGCCAAGGTCAAATTTCTGATTACACTGCAGCTTGTGCTTCAAGCAATAATATGCAGGTTTATTTCTACTATTATTCTAGTAAGACAGAATTAAATGCATTACATTAACTTTGTTCTATTATGGATTTAAGTACATTTATTTCTAACTAAAGCACACATTTCTCTATATATTTGATCACACAACTTATATGTGTTTGAATGTTTAAATACACATCTTCCTAAGCAGCACACATTGTAAATATATTTTTCTAAGCAGCATGTATGTAAATATATTTTTCTAAGCAGCATGTATAGATTTTTCTAACAATAGTGGTGGCAAGATCCTTAGCCAGTATCCGGAATCCCAAGGGCAACAGGTGCAGGCCATCTCTGGCAAAGCATCATGGTCTGTTGATCATGTCATCCCAGGCAGACAGATATTGGATCCCCTTAGAATGACACCAGAAGCTTAGCCAATTGTTGAAGTCAATCATTTTGTCCTTGTACTGTGGTATCATTCTGGGTGATGGCAGGATGATACTCAGGGTTGGGTCATACTTGCCTGGGCTAAAAGATCGAAGCGCTCCTCCATGTCTCTTTTCATGTGGTACAGGGAGGTACGTCTCAGGTCATTCACACCAACATGGAAAACGACAGTCATATTTGTACTTGTTGTGGAGTGACCTGAGTGTGTGCGTTATGTGCCGGATCCTGGCACCCAACAGGCAGCTGACAGTAACTTTCTCCTTGTTAAGCCTGGTGAGTGGAACATCAGTGTGCCTGACTATAGAGTCACTTATGACTAGAGTGTTGGGTACGTTGTTATGCCTTATGGGCTGTGGTTGAGTGACACACTGAGTTTGTGGGATATGTGTCATTTGGGCTGTGTTGGGGGGTGGAGGTTGCTCACATTTCTGCTTTGGAGGTCTGTGTTGCTTGAGCAGATTTTTATTGAGAGCCTCCATGAATGTAGGTGTGTGTTTTGTGTTGGTATGTGTGTGTTTTGGTGGTGTAGGCTTTGAGGGACTATGTGATGAGTGTGGTGTGATGCAAGTATTTACCTTCTCCTCTTGACTGTCTAGTCCAGTCTTGGGTGAAGAGAGCTTTGCTTCCAGTTTGGCTATATAAGTGCATCTCTCACAGGTTGTAGTGTTGGGTGGTAGGATGAGAGAGGTGTCTATGTACATGAGGCAATTGCTGCATTGCCCCAGGATGCCCAGATTCATCAGGTAAACAGGAGAAAACACCGGGAGCTGATCCTTAGACATGCCTGGATAGGTGTTTATTTATTAAGTACTAAAACTGTTTTCCTTTAGACAAGTGAGTAAAGTTGAGTGCTGTAGTAATTTGTAGCTTATTTAGGGCTTACAACAAGTTATGAACAAATGCTGAGTGCAAAGAAACAGATTTGAGTGCTAAAACTAAAAAACTGGCTAGTTCTAAGGGAAAATTTGAAGAGCAGACTTTATGGCGCCAGGAATAGTTTAACCCTAACTAAGCGACGATGCATAAAGTGTATTTTTTTTTAATATAACAGTAGGAATTGAACAAACTGATTTACACAAATTAACTAATAAAAAGCTAAAAAGTGAGCCCCGTTCCAGCAGTCTTTGATCAGACAAGTTCTAACTGCACACTCCTGCCACTAGGGTGCAGGGGATCCTTCTTCAAAAAAAGATGGTCTGGATTAGTGCTCAAGTTATACAAACAAAGCTAGATTCAGCAGGTCTGAATTTAGTCTATGCTACAGCAAACAAGGCACACCAATTTCAGAAAGAAATGGTTCAAGTAAGCAGGCACAATAAGCCTTTAACCAGTGACTCCCAGCTCAGAAGGGCAGAATCTACCCTCTCCTCCCACAAGAGTGCAGACCACACCTTCTTAATGTAAAATAACTGGCCCGAAGCCCAAGTGCTTAAACCAGAACTAATACACTTTTAGAATAACAGACACTAAGCCTTCAATCAGCAACTCCCAACTTAGAAGGATGTAAGCTACCTGTCCTGCCACAACAGTGCAGACCACAAACCTTCTTAATGTAAAAGAACTGTTCTGAAGCCCAAGTGCTTAAACCAAAAGGCTTAGAATAACAGTTACAATTGAATCAGGCTACTGACAAGCAGTAATAAATGCAGCAGAATAAATACAATTGAGTACTTTTAAGAAGAGGCAAAAGCAAAATAAAGTGCAATTTTTTTTTGTTTTTTTTTTTTTAGTAAAGTGCAAGGAGAGAGAAAGGAGGAGCAGAAGAAAAATTCAAGGTTAATAACCTAAGTGTATTGGCCTTCTCACATGTTCTCTCTGTATTAAGAACAGTGAACACCAGACTGGGAGGGGTGTCCCAGATCAAATTTACAGTAGGGGCGGGCAGCTGCAACTATAACAACATTACAAGAATATGGTGGGTGGGAGGGAGGGGAAGGACAGATGAGAAGCATAAAACAATGCCAGAAAATGTTTAAAATAATTCAGTCAGGCAAACAATAATTCAGTCAGGCAAAATTAAGACAATGCAGAACTCTGAAAGATTAAAATGCTAAGAAATATACTTATCAATCAGCGATATATTTCCAGATTGTTTGAGAATCACACTTCAGCCAGAACATCCAGAGTTTCCAACAGTGAGTGCAAGAATTTACAAACAAAAACTATTTTTAAATCAGCAAGCTTTGAAGCAATTAGATAACACAAAAGCTGTTAGACCAGTTTTATAAACTCCACCTCAGGAGGGGGGGAAGCAGTTTCAGCACATATGAGAAACATAAAACAATGCCAGAAAATATATAAAATAGTTCAGTCAGGCAAACAATAATTCAGTCAGGCAAATTTAAGACAATGCAGAACTCTGAAAGGTTAAAATGCCAAGAAATATATTTATCAATCAGCGATATATTTCCAGATTATTTCAGAATCACACTTCAGCCAGAACACCAGGAGTTTCCAACAGTGTATAAAAGAATTTACAAACAGAAACTATTTTTAAATCAGCAAGCCTTGAAGCAATCAGATAACACAAAAGCTGTTAGACCAGTTTTGATTGGATCCCTCTCTGCTCGCCTATTATTTCCAGCACAAAGCTACACCAACCCATGGCCTTATGGAAGACTGAGAAGTGAAGAAAATCCTGAACTGTGAATATAAGCTTTTCACCAAAGTGGAAAGAAAAAATGCTTTTACTTTAATTCTGCATAAACATTTTAAGCTGCATTTGTAGTGATCTGTGTGGTGATACATTTCTATACTTTTCAGCTTTTTTCCATGTTTTAGCATAACAGTACAACAATATCTTATCATCATTCATACCTTATACTGTGCTTCTATCTCCATAAGTAGAATTGCTTTAAAATATAGCTGTTTGTATTTTGAGCTACATCTGGGGTGTTAGTCTTGGTGGGAGTATTGTAAATTTTCTCCAGGATTGCTGCTTCATTGCTTTTACAGCTGTTTATATTCCAGTTTTGCTTATCATTTACCTGCTTAAAGTTGCATTCCTGTGCCCTTCTGTTACCTCGTTCTTTGTGCCTGCCTCAGGCCCCACTGAGACATTAAGCTAAATTTTGTGAAATTCTAAGCTACCTGGGGTCATTGAACTGTTGCTCATAGTCTTAGGATTAGAGCTCAAATATGATGGCTTCATTTGATTGGCTCCCTCTCTAGCTACCCTGTTTCTTGTAACTTGAATTTAGGCTGTGTCTCTGGCTTCTAGTCCTTATTGTAATCTGACCCCTTAAGCCCCCCCCCCCCAATTTCATTGCTATTGTCTGTTGTGTAAGCTATTTAAGTACTCTTCCCACCCACTCATTTCCATAGATCCATAATAGTGAGTGCCCTCCCAGCAAACCAGTATCACTTTTGAGTAAAGCTCCTGTACTACAAATGAGTAAACCCCCTGTACTACAAATGAGTAAAGCTCCTGTACTACAAATGAGTAAACCTCCTGTACTACAAATGAGTAAAGCTCCTGTACTACAAATGAGTAAACCTATTGTACTACAAATGAGTAAACCTCCTGTACTACAAATGAGTAAACCTCCTGTACTACAAATGAGTAAACCTCCTGTACTACAAATGAGTAAAGCTCCTGTACTACAAATGAGTAAACCTCCTGTACTACAAATGAGTAAACCTCCTGTACTACAAATGATCTTCTGATCATTTTCCCTGAGCTCCTATCTGCTTGGTGCCCCCTCCACATACTGAGAGGGTTCTGAATTAATCCTGCTCCATTCCTGGCAGATAAGAAATTAATTTTATTACTTTGCACTTCAGTTAACTATTTTAAAGTGCTGTTGCTTTATTCTTTTTGTTGTTGCTTTATTTCTGATTTTGCACTTTATCTAGACAACATAATTTCAAGTATTAGTGACATTTAAAATGATTTAGTTTGTTTAAATTGTTTTGTGCTAGCATTACATTCTCAAGCATTTTTTTTTTGCTCTTACATTAAGACGACTGGGATAGTCCATCTAGTGACAGTGGGTGGTGGTCTTGTCTGTCTGAGATGGGGGGGCGTAAAAGCCAATTTCCCCGTGCTTTAAGTGCCTTATAAATTTGGCAGGTTGCTCTTAGCTGCCTATCATACAGCAGTGGTTAGCAGTGCCCTATATAGAAGCAGACACCTAAAAACTAAATTTTCCCTATAAAACCACCTCTAAAACTGTACCGTGTAGAACAACTACTTGCACATTGCACAAAGCAGCTACTCTGTGCATTGAGGAGCACTGACCCTTGAATTTAGTGTTAAATAGAATAGTCTAGTCTCCAGTCCCAAAAGCACCCTTAGCCAGTTCACTATTAACCCATTATGCACCACACCCTTGTAGCTTACCCAGTAAATGATCTGACATCTTCGAAATGCACTTTTCCAATATCTCTGCAGCCAGTTTGGTGAATATGGATACATTGAGAGAATGTAATGATTGTGTAATGTTCACTAACAACCATGTAATCTTCAAAGAGACAAACATATATATATATATATATATATATATATATATATATATATATATAAATATAAAATGTCTCTGGAGGCAAACCTCACATGTACACTTATAACAAAAAACAAAAATCTGGTTATCAGAAACACAAACACTACACCCACCACACATATTACACACCCCACACATAGAATACTTATGTTGAGGCACTTAAATGCAATCTTTCCAACCCCCAAGGACTTCGCAGACATTCCACCTGCAAAAATTATTCTCAGTAAACCCTAAAGCTTTCAACAGAAACACCTAATGTGGCACATACAGCCCCACTCAGTGGAACCTCAAATGCCAAGCCCATAAGGCAAGCCAGTACCCTTCCCAGGACTCTAGTGATAGGGGACTTCATTGTATGACATACAGTATTTATGCCCCACTCATCAGGCTGAACAAGAAGAAAATAACAGTCAGTTGCCTATGAGGGGCCAGGATCCACCATGTTACTCATGCACTTAAGTCATTGCACTACAGGTACCAGTATAATTCATTCAGAGTCCATGTAGGTGTAAATGACCTGAGATGTACCTCTCTAGACTATATGAAGTATTATGGAACTCTTGAAATATGTGTCACAGGCTGGTATGTGCCTAGCTTTGAGTAACATTCTACTTTCACCAAGCTTGATGCCATAATTTGAACAGAAAATGATTTACTTTAAAAGTTGGCTTAGTTTTTGGTTTCTTTCTAGGGGGGTACAGTATTTGTCAGGTTTGGAAGGACATGGTTAATGGACAACATTGCTTTGATAAGGATGGTCTGCAGCTGTCACCTCTAGGTTTTCCAGTATTGACTAGAACATTGTCCTCCCACTTAGAGCCTACTTTAGGTAATGCCAAATTGATAAACCTTCCAACATAGCAAAATCTACCCAAGGAAATTTAAAGTCCATGCCAGGAATTTAAACAAGAAGCCCCATGCCCACCAAGCTCTCTTCACCTTGGAGAGTGCAGACATATGTGCCGTTACTGAGACATGATTTAAAAACAGACAGTACCCCAGCAGTGCAAAACTTCAGTGCTTTCCAAACATTTAAACCGGCAATGGCACAGATAGGGACTAAAGGTGGAGATGTCTTGATGTATATCAATAACAAGCATGCCTCTAGGTTGGTTAAACAGGATGATGCACTGGAGTTCTCCATGTCCAGATTTCCCAAGACAAAATCCCATACCATATCCTAACAAGCTATAAGTCACCCTCTATTTTCCATGAAACCCATAACTCATACTTCCACCTATTGGAGACACTTACTGTTCATCCAAATACCATATTCATGAGGGACTTGGATTATCCCCCTGCAAACTGTGAATCCTACATGACCTCAAAGGTGCAGGTGCAGAGATTCCTAGACTTTGTAAACACAAATGCTATGAACCAGTTAGCACATACCCCTACTAGAGGTACAAACATATTAGACTTGGTACTTACAAGTATAGGAGAATGCTGCACCCCCCCCCCCCAAAGTGTTGTGTCCTCTCTGGTAAGATAAGACCACAAAGCGGTCAAAATAAGAATCAGTTCTGTCACCCCAGCAAACACCGTAACAATTAGAAACTACTCCAAGGCAATCTACCTTTCATTAAATGATGAAGTATGAAAAATTTCAAGCCTGTTCAAACCCAGATAACACAGCAGCCTATGTGGACTTATTCTCAGAATCTCTGCACAACCATGTCAGTGACTTCATAGGGGCTGCTGTGCTTACCAGAAGTAAGCCCAAAACTAACTTAAAAAAACAAACCAACCTGGTGGAATCTAAAATTAAACAAGATGTACAACAAAAGAAAAAAAAATCATAGCTAAAATTAGGAAGTGTAACACCAAAAAAGGTAAAAACTCTCCCATCAAACTGGAATAAACAACTAAGAAGGCTAATTAAGCTCCAATAAAGCAAATTTTGAGGTAAAGATAGTGATTTAGACCCAGGGCAACCATAAAGCCTTCTTCTGCAATGTCAGAAACCTCAAAGACAGAATACAACAGTGTGCCGAACTCCTGGCGAATGAAGCCTGTTCCTTGGAACTGGGAGATATAGCAAATTTTCTGGATGACAAATTCAGCTCCGATTTTATGCAACTCCCCCCCCCCCCCACCCACGGGAAATAACATATAACAGAACCTCTCCAACTATCAGTAAGGAGCAGGCCTCCTATAGATATATATATATATATATATATATATATATATATATATATATATATATATATATATATAAAATATAGATATATAGAGATATATATACATGGATTCACATTAGAAGCTTGAAATACTGAAATGTCGATAATTCAGTATTTTGAGCCCATAAATTGGAATCCAGAAAAGAGCGAAAGCTCAGAAGTGCAAAATTCAAAACCTAGAATACCTGAGGTTTTGAATTTCATGCTTCTGAGGTTCCGCTGTAGTTACAGATTCAGGTAAGAGTGTGTGTGTGCATGTGTGTGTGTGTGTGTGTGTGTGTTTGTTAAGGGTTTTGTGTAGGGGCTGTGGTGTGTGTTAGTGTGTTTTGCTACTGTGATCTGTGTGTGCGAGCAAAATGTAGCTTGTGTGGTGGTGTTTGTGTGTAGTGTGACCTCGGAGTTAGAATATAAAGTAGGGGGCTGTGGGAGGGGGCGCAGACCCCCTGCTTTTCAGTAGTAGAGAGCTTGTGTTTGTGTGTGGGGAGAATGGTTGTGTGTGTGTGTGTGTGTGTGTGTGTGTATTAGAAGCTCGAAATTCAAACTCTCCGGTGTGCAAGATTTTAAATTTCTCGGTTCTGTGTTTTCATGGTTTTAAAAATTCGACTTTATAGCTTCAAAATATTGAATTTCGATATTTCAGTATTTTGGGGATATAAAGTGAATTCATATACATAGATACATACAAATATTTCAAACATGGGAAATAATGCCCTTCTAGCTTTCCAATATACCAAAGCAGGTGTTCCCATAAGTGTCCAGGCTGTTCTTAAAAATATCTAAACTACTGATTGCTTTAATTTAATTTTTTAGTCTGTTCTGTGTATCAGTTACTCACTCATAGAGTCAATCAGTACACTTCTCATTCCTATAGAATCTTTTTTTTAATTTCTCCAAGTCTTTTGGGTTTCTAGTACCATGATGGGAACGGACCCCATTCCTAAATCAATGTATGATTAAAGTTCATAAAATTAGCATTGTTTCAGTCTTCGATGTTTGCCAGAAGTCCTCTTGGCAGCACTTACAATGTGCTCAGTAATGACTCCTTCTGAAATTCATACAGAGTTACATGTATCGGTGACATATCTAAATATGATTGTAAATACTTTTTTATAAGACCCATTTCTCCTACTACTATTAGAATGGTCTGAGTATCCTTCTTCCACATTGTCCTCTGCCTGCAAATCCTGGCATTTTATGACTGTGTCTCTCTATACGTAAGACAGTGTAGTCAGTGGGTATAGTAATTTCAATGATCAATGCTACTTTTTTCTTCTCTTCATGGACTACTATGTCTGGTTTTCTCACATCTATTTTTTTGTACTGTTGGTAATGAGTGATCCCATGTGATATAAATATTTTCCATAATGCTTTGTGGGTCATGTTTCCAGTGCTTTTCAGTTACTTCATTATTATAATATTTGCACAATCCCTGATGCAACAGTCTTGCAATATTGTTATGCCTTTCAGTATACAGTCCTTCTGCCATCAGTATATCGCATCCAGCAACAAGATGTGTGACCATTTCCAATTATGTTTTAGAAAACCTACATATGTCTGTTTCTCCCACATGTTCACGGGACTTTGTACGTAGTCCATTAACTTATGCCACCAATATTAACCTTTCCTCTTTGGTTTAAATTCACATTTCCTTAACTATTCCTGTGTTTGATCCTGATCAACATGAGGTTGTTCCAATGTTTTTCTATACTTTCAACTATATTTATGTATTTTCCACATTTCTTGCCTTGTCATCTGATCCTTCACCTTATACTCTTTCTTTTTTTAGCGCATTCAGTTGCTGCCTGATTTTTATCTACTTGTGGTTTGATTTCCATTCCTGCTTGTTACCGATAATTTTCTGCTAAACTAAGCAGGAAAGTCATCTTAGACTTATTCTCCTTATGCTTTAAATTTTTTACTGCATTTGAATCTTGTGAGGTCAGCAGATATGTATGCACTCCTACTATTGCAGATCTATACATGTAATCAATTTCTAGGAGGCCCATATCTCCTTCAGAATGGGAAATATATAGACTTGATAAACACTAATTTTTATAAATCATTTGATAAGCATGAAGCATCCTTCTTGTTTTCCTGTCCAACTGAGTTAAGACAGGAAGAGCAAATTTGTTTATAGTTTGGACTTTGTTCCTACATGTCAACACTGTTTTCAGTATTAATTTTAATCTTCTAAAATATTCCTTACTAAGTTTTATTTGCATTTGTTCATGTTTTATTGTTGATCCTTCATCAGTTCCCAAATATTTATACACTCCCTCTTGCTCAAGTTCTTTTATATCGCATTCCTGTCCCAGACTGATGTTTTCTTGGTGCTGCAGCTAGCCTGCTTTAAAGGTTGCTTTTGTACATTTATCAAGAACAAATTACATTCTTATATCATCTGAAAAAGTTTTCACAAAATGCAGTTGTGCTTTCAGTTCCTAATCTGATGAACTATACGATTTTAAATCATCTATAAAAAGAAAAAGAGAAATCTTTACATTTTGTTTGTTTTCTGGAAGCCAAATTATAGCTATAACCTAATCTGTTAAGTAAACAGCTTAATGGGTTAAGGGCAATACAAAAGAGCAATTGTGGCAGAGTCACTCTGGAATATTCCCCTTTGAATTTTTATCTCCGGAATAATAATTTGTCCTTTATCGTGGCTTAACTGCAAAGTGGTTTGGCAGTGTTTCTTCATGGTCACTGTAATGTAATCAATCAGTGCAGGGTGTATCTTATACATAAATGTGGGATACTGTCAAATGCTTTTTTGTCATCTATCCATGCCATACTTAGATTCTTCCCCTTTTTACATATCTCCATTATGACTTTGCTTAACAACAAATGATCATTTGTTCCATATGACTTTTATTTGTTGCTGTTTTATTCTATTGCCATGATTGAGTTTTCTTATAAATGACTATAAACTCTGTTAGAATCAATTCCGGTGTATATGTTATATAACATTGGAAGGCAAGTTATCTGTCTATCATTTTTAGGATAGCTTTCAGGTTTGCTCTTAAGTAGGAGTATTATTTTTCCTGTTGTTAACTAATTTGGTGTCTGTTCAGGGTGCACATATAAATATCTTTTATTCATGGTTAAATCTTCATGTAAAGATGTCACTACTTTTATCCAGAAGTTAGGAACTGCATCTGGACCTTGGGTTTTCCAATTAGGAGCTTTTTTCAACTTTGTTTCACTCTCTCTGGCCATTACTTCATCCCATTTCATATCCTGAGCATTTGAACTTCTTATTCTTTCTTTTACTTCTTCTATCCATTTAGCATCTTTGTTATGTTTCACAGGATCTTCATAGATATTTCTCCAAAATGTATCTATTTCTTCTTTTTAGGTGGTGTTTCAATTACTTTTGCCTTGTTTCTCAATTATCTATAAAACTTTTTTGGGCCATCAATAAATTGCTTACTTTGCACTTTTCCTTTATCTGTATATCTTCTAAGTTTTTCTGCCAGTGCTGATATTTTTGGTTTATTATTTGTGTTGTGCATGATAGATCCTGATCTGTTCTGGTACTGCATGTTGCTTTTATCATGTCTATCTTTCTTGAGTATTTTTGTTGACCTGTTCCCTCTTCTATATTCTTCTAACAGTGGCACTTCTTGTCTTAATTGCTTTATAGTTTTCTGCATTTAATATTTCCATAATGGCATTTGATTTCCTATTTCTTCTGTCACATGAATCTATATTAATAGTTCTAATTACTATGTTCATTTGTTTTATCAAACTTCTGCCTTTTGGGGTTTTATTGACTTTCTGTAGTTTGTTTCTTTCATTGATCTAAACATGTCTGCCCATCTCTATTAGATCAAGCAACTCATCTCTTAAATCATTTTCTTCTAAACTGAGGGCACATTCTTTCGTCTCCATTTCCAGCAGGCATTGTATATAGATCATCTTCCTGTGACAAATTCTCTTCATTCTCATCCTGTGTAATCTGTTGCTCTTTCATATGAGAACTCACTGGCCTATCACTCCAAAACATTAACTGCATAAGAGTTGCCACAGTTTCCTGTTCCTTCCCATGCTGTGCAACTCCAGCTGATCTTCTTCATAGGTTGTCTGATGATTCTCTACTACTTTTGATAACCCCAAAGATTCCCAGAGGTAGTAATCTCTTAATGCACTAAATACATGAATAAGGTATTCTCTTAAATATCTATATAAAATACTGTATAAGTTAAAATATTTTAGTGTTTTATAATAACGTAATAATTTTCACATCCATGGATGCCCCTGCAATATTTCCACTGTACTCTTTCCAGTTTACTCGTGTTCACTTAGAAGATTTCCATATTATTATTCAATACTCAAGTTTGGGTCTAATGTAACTAACAAACAATGGCTTCATCATTTCTGATTTCCTAGACTGTATAATTCTTATGATACAACCTATAACTATTACTAACTAATTGGTTGATATGATTAGAAAAATTCAAAGTAGAAACTACCTATATACACAGGTTGTTAAATGACTCTACAGATTCAATCACTGTGTGCTGTATTAAATATTCACCTTTCAATTTATGTCTCCCAAATCTCATATGCTTAGTTTTTGATGTATTTTCCAGTACATTACTCTCCTGTGCCCAAATGGTCAATATAATCCTGTTCTTTTGGAGACTTGCTCTCTGTAATACATGTAACCAGTTTACCCATTTTCAAACCATCTGCATACAGACTGTACAACACCTCAGATGAAAAAGGTAGATCTGAAAGATACAATCTAAAGACGTTTGGGCCTGGGATAAAACACTGTGTGAGACCCTAACTGTAACCTTGAATTTCACCTGTCCATTTCCTGTATGATACTTGCCATGTACAGTTTATAAACCTTGCAGCTATCCATCTTATCAAGAGTACATCAATACTTAGCTGTTCTAATTTATTGATCAGTGTTTAGTGTATGACCCTATCAAATGCTGAAGTTAGATCTATATAAATTACATCACAGAACAATTTTTCATGTATAGCTATTATATTATTATTATTATTATTATTATTATTATTATTATTATTATAGAACATCATGTTACAGGTAGGTGGTGCTAGGTCAATTTTCAACATATGCATGTTGATATATGGTTTCAAGTTCCAGCCTTTCCAGTTCTGACAATAATTTATCCCATATAACCTTCTCCATTAGTTTTGTACAACATGAAAGTAGACTTAAGGGTCTATATGGCTCTGGGTTTCCCTTAAAGTCAGGTTTAAAAAGTGCATGTCTCCAATCTTGAAAAATCCCTCCATATTTATATAACCTAGTAAATAACAAATATAATGGTTCTATAAGTTCATGGCAAAGTTTTCTCGGGTCATTATTACTAATTCTGTCTCCTTCCTGTGCTTTGTTTGGATCACATTTGCATATTTCTTTTTCAATATAATCTAATTTGATTTCAATATTTGAGGTTACTTGGATGTCACTAGGACAACTTATCACACCCTTTGTGGAGCCAAACTGCTTTGCATAAGCTTTTGTAAATATATCTGTACTCTGTTGTGTCTGAGAATAAATTTTAGAATCTACACTTAGTATATCAATTGTATGTCTTTACTCCTACCACATCAGATCGACTTTAAAACAACGAATTACCATAACGTCGACTAGCAGAACATCAAGACAAAAAACACAAAACTTTACTTTAATGACCATTCACATCATCATGAGTTTTTTACCACATAAGTAAACACTTGGCCAACAGTACATAAACAAAGAGAAGCAAATAAAGCCCACCAAAATGGGGGGGGGGGGCAAACCCCCAACTAAATATACCAACTTTGAGATTGCACTACAGTGGAGAAAATGTAAAAGCACACCATGTTGGCCAACTGCCTCTTTTCGTGGTGAAAACTTATGATGATGATGTGAACGTTCATTTATGTAAGGTTTTGTGGTTTTTATTTCAATATTCTGCAAGTCAACGTTATGGTAATTTGCTGTTTTAAAGTAGACCCACCACATCTTATGTATCTATAAAATGTTTTCATGTGATTTTCAATATCTTTATATAAATTTTCTTCAAAATGTTCTCAATCTTGTCTAATACTATGTTTAGTGTGTCTGTCTAGCTTATATGAGTTTTCAAAGTTTGATCTTTTTTCCATTTCTCATATATGTTTTTCTCTTTCACCTTAATCAAGTATTGTGTTCTTATGGAAATATAGTCTCCTGAAGTTGTGTGCTTAGATCCTAGTGTTAAATAGTTTTTTGAATTTTTGCATTCAAATAACCTCTCTTTCAGAACTTTCCACATTCCTGTTGCAGTTTTTTCACTGAACACATCACTCCAATTAGTTTTACATAGTAACTGCTTTGCTTCTTTATAATTTGTTATTAGTCTTCTGTGCATTGGTTTAGATTTTAGCTTGGAAGAATTATCTAGCAACAAATTAGCATGTGTAACCCCATGATTACTACACATCAACAGTGGTAAAACGTGACATGAAGTAACAGTAATTTCTTTAGGAACACAAACAATGTGTAGTACGTTCTGTTCCCTGGTAGACTTTTTTACAATTTGAAGCAATTGTTGTTCCTGAACATATATTGTAAATAATTTCCTTACTAATGTTGTTGCATCAATATTATTCCAGTCTGTTTCTGGTGTATTTAAGTCCCCAGCCACTATTATTCTTCCCTCCTGTGTTTCATGGAAGTTAACGTATGAATTTCTCTTAAGTTGTCAACACTTGACTTTGCTAGTCTATACATTTCAAAAATTCTTATATGTTCCAGAGCTGTCATTATTGTCACAGTTACAGAATTTACAGTATTGGTGTTATCATTGAACAGGTAATAATCACAGGTCTCATAACAATCTTTACCTGCTAACACCTCCATCTGATTTTTGTTTGAATGCCTGTTACAGTAAAAGTATTAATACCCTGACAAAACTAGTTTCCAGTCATTGTTCTTTAACCATGTTTAACAAACAATAACATCAATCTTGTGTGAATGTAGCAAATTTTGCAATAAAACTTTATTAATAATGCTGCTAACATTAACAGCCATCAGAAATGTCTCAAATGTTGCTGTCTGTGAACTGTTAAATTTTCAACCTCGGAAAAATCCTGCCTTGTGTTTGTCAAATATTGCAAAATATCTGCTGAAAAATTCTCTTCCCTTATCTTGATATGTGCCCAAAATTAGGCTCAGATATTCTACACATTTCTATTTCTTAAAATGGGACTTTTTTATGTAAATTATTTATCCCCCTCCCAAAAAAAAAACTTTTCATTCACAGCAACCTGACTCCCTTTTTTATGTCATCTGTGAAAAATATGTCCTGACACCTATACAAGCTTGCTATCTAAGAGGGCTATAAGTTCCTTACTAGCAGTCAGAGTCCTTGTGGATCAAATCATTTGTACCAACATGAATAAACAGATCCATACTTCCTAATGATATGGTGTTCTAAGGCTTTTCCTCATATCCTCTATTTTTGCTCCTAGCAAGCATAACACTGCTCAATGTTCATTATCTTATTTGCAAATGTAAGTAACAGTTCCCCTAATAACTGAATCTCCAATTGCAAGAATAATTTTTTACCAGATCTGAAGAATCTTCAACTTTTAATTCAATATTATTTGCTCTAGCAATTGTTACAAATGAATGATCATCAGCATTAGTCTTAATTCCACCATTTTCATTGCTTATTACATTTGCAAGTATACGGTTCTCACACAGCTGGTTTTGTACATCCACAGCTTCTGCCATGCTGTCAACTTCCATCTTTCTCCTTGTGACAAAGGGAGATACTGCCAGCACAGCTATCTTGAATTTTATAAATCTTTATGTGTTATTTGTTAATGCCAACATACTTTGTGTAAGATGATTGTGTTACAAATGTATTAGAACTGTATGTCATGTATATATCAAACTAGGTTTGTACAGACGTGTGTTGAAAATATATTTTATAAAGTACTGAGCTGAAAAATGTATCCACAGTGTGCCCTACTGGAAAAGAACAGAAATGTGCATGCACTATTGTAACTGTGTAAATGTATATATTCTAACAATGGAAACTGGGATACAGGAGGTTAACCACAGTCTAGTAAATTTCAGAAAAATACCTGAAATAAATTACTTTATGGTAGCAAGGATACACAAAGTTTAAAACTAGGGAACTTTCTGTATTGTCTTGGAAGTGTTTTATTGTTTTATGACTTCCAGCATCTATCAAAGATCTGAGAAAAAGCCCTTGTCTATGTATTTTCACAGGCAGATAGATAGATAGATACAAATACTGCCAGATTCCAGCAGTGATGGGTTTACCTGGGATAGAGTCAGATGGCAAGAAATGATGTCATTCTGCAACCTATTCCAGCAGTAATATTTGAGATATTAAAGAAGTCTGGGAGAGGGGCAGCATTCTGTATTCTGTCTTTGACCTAACAACATCAGCTAGAAGATCCATTCCCCACACATTTGTGTTGCTCTGTACAAAGTAAGTTCTTAGGTTATAGTAATTCTCTTAGAGATAGCCAGGAATATAGCAAAGCTTAGCTTATATATTTTTCTTTATTTATTGGAGACAGTCCTGCAATATTGTTATAAATATTTCCTGTGATTTTGAAGCCTGATGTCACTGTAAACATATATTTAGTATTATATTGTCTTGTTCTTTTATTTTTATATATATTTAAACAGTTCATTGTGGATGATCTGTCTAGAGATATTTAAGTTCTGAGAGTACTTGTATATTTATTTGGTGACACTGTGGGCCACTCCCAACTGCCATGCTCTTGGTCAAACTACCCTTTGTGTTAGTAGTAACATTACACACTAAGATTGGACACCTTTTAAGGGCCTTAAAGTAGCTGATAAGGAGGTGGCCGCTGGCAGTCATAACTACCTTATAGTTTGGGCAAAGGGGGGCATAGCTATTAAACCTGTGCCTGCCTTCCCAGGTGTGTATGCGGGTGTAAGTCAAACCTCAAAGAGTGTGTCTGTCAGCTACTTAGGCAGGGACATGAAGCACTGCTTGAATGGAGAGAGTGCTGGAGGTCTTGGCTTGGTCAATCAGCTGAGATCTCACCTCTATAGCTGTGCCAGTGGGGAGTCTTATTGGGGATCTAGAGAAAGAAGGAGAAATGAGCCTTGAACTCGCTGTGGTCTCTGTGTGATCTTAAGGGAAATTGCATTTGTTGCAGTGAGCTGCATCTGGAAATAGTGTGTGTACCTGTCATCCTCTCAATGTACATCCCCCACTGGTGCCAGTAGTGAGGATTGAGGCTCCTTGATTACTGGTCAAGTGGTGGGGTGTCACACTTCTCTTTTTTTTTTTTCTTACAGTAGCATTCTTCAGTCCTTACATGTTCGGTTTTGATTTCTGCCTTTTCACCTGCCCATTGCCTATGTTTTCTACAGTCTCTTTTGGAAAAAAAAAAATGATGCCATTTTCTGTAGACTAAAGCATACCTCTCAACTGCCCAAATTATCGCAGAATGTCCAGATTTTTATCTCAAAATTTCATTTTGTTACTCATAAAATTTATCAATTTCTGGCAAATCACTGGGATGATCTGAGGAATGAAATCACTAAATAATTACATATATTTGAGTTTCAGATTTCATAGCCTTTAGGAAATGCATTTTAACACAAACCCTGTTATTTTAGCTATTTTCTTAAGTTTGTAAGAGCAATAGCTAAAATCTGCCCCTATTTTTGGGCTTTTGTCCCCCCTTTATGGCAGGCTTTGTCTAGATTTCTTGGGCTAAGAGATTGAGATGTATGGACTAAAGGTTCTCTGGTAGAAAAATGTTATCATGTAATCTGTATGTTACATAACACAAAGCAGTGCCATTTTTGTAGGTATTCTCTTTGCTTTATAGATATTATTTTTTCTTCCATGTTATTTGTTGTAAATTTTGTCCTTTTTTATTTCTTTTTTAATTTTATCTATATGCTCTGAATCTTCAGATTGCTGAGTACTTGTATCCAGAATTCTAAATTGTCAATGGTATTATCTTCTTCAATAAAGGGCTGAGTGATCTTTACTGACGATAGATTCTTCCTTTTCTAAATGTGTTGTATTTGCTATTTGCCTAACATTTAAGATATGTAACAACAGTTCTCCAAGCTGTGCCAATTGCACAAGGGCAGTCGTCATCAGTAAGTTTAGATTCACTGCTATGGTAAGCAAATCGTCCAATTTTGACATAGGGAACACAGATCACCAGTGTTATGTAGCAATTAGTTCACTATCCAAGATAATTGTGCTTTTGCAAATAACTAATGGTGTACTCATTTAAGGAATCCATTTTCAGATGCAAATTAATGAAGAATTATAAAAGAAAAGGATAATCAAAATCCGTTACCATAGAATTCAAAGCGATTTTAAATCAACTTTTATGAGAAAAATCACACAAACAATATACAACTAAATATTAAATTAAGTAGAATAAAGCCATTGCTTTGACTGTACCAGTTGTGAAAGTCGCAAAAAAGCCAGAATTCCTTTACATCACATGCAAATGTGCATAGTAGCTTATCAATAAATTACAAACCAAAAAAGGATTCCTTCAGATAAGCTCTGGATTGTCCTCTCTGCAGTCTGTGTGAATTTATAGCTGAATAGACCCTTTGGGATGTTTAGAGTTTGCCTGTCTAAAACCTATGCCTTTCTAACAACAAACAGTGAAAATCAGAAGTAAAACAAGAAAATATAAATCAAAGTCAATCTTCTTGTTAGACTAGTATAAACCTATGAGTCTATGGAATAAGCATACAGGAAGTATATGAGGAACATAAAAAGAAGTGAATGGAACAGAATGCAATGGGAGAAAAAGAAAAACAAATCAGATTCAGAAAATAGTTATCCCCTGTACAAATTCCCATTACTAATGACACAGTGAGAGCAGTTACACATGGGGAAACACTGTGCTGATATGATTTTTTGGCATTGCAAACCACAGGGTTTATCTATGCGAATGAGAAGCACTGTCTTTTGGCTCACCGTTAATGGTAAATTATGTACTGAAAATGGTGAGGGCGAGCCAAAAAAAAAAAACACCAAAAATCTTTTTTTTTTTTTTTTTGTAAAGGGCAAGACCTCCATACCCCTAAAATTATATACCAACTCCACTGTTGCTCAACAGTGAAGAAAACAAGAAAAAAAAAAGACTTCTGTCTCACACAGTACAGAGTCAACAATGAATCGTAGGTATGCCATATCATAGCATGTTATGGTATTAGTAAACACAAGAACTTAAATAACTATTTTTGTAAGAAAACACACAATAGATAGACTGCATGGTGACTATTCAAAATGTTACTTTGAGCATAATGACATTTAGGTTAATTGGGTCTAGAATGGGCTGAGGTCTTTTCTTCCTTACCAATTGTTTCTAATGGGATGGAATATGTCAGAAGGGAAATTAAGGAATTTGGAGTGGGGAGAGAAACTTTGTTGTGTAGCCTTAGGATATTATTTCTGTTATCCACTTGTCTTTGAAAATGTTTATTAAATTCTGAACATGTAGGGAGAATTGTTGTGCAAGTGTCTGCAGAGTGGAACAACTAGACAGGTTTTCAGAACTGCTGTTATCTGCACCGAGGCTAAATGTAGCATTCTAGTGAGTGCTAGGAACCCTGACCTCTTGATGTGTGTGACCTTGCTAGAACCAGACTCCAGTGTATACCTGTCCCAGAATCCTCCTTTTCTTGTTGCTGCTCTCATAATAAAACCGCTTTCAGAGCTTGACTTCCTATGTCCTACCAAGAAAGCGCTGGATAGTGGAATTTTATACTCATAACAGTCAGTAGTAAGGGTTTGTCCCACTTCATGTTTTATACATGCGCAGAGACTGCAGATGCATACTGAAGAGATCCCTTAAAGGAAGTATTCAGGAAAGCTACCTTGGAATCCTTGATGGACTGAGTCAGATATTGCTAGTATTGCTGACATATGGCAATGTCATATGCTGCTGCTTCATATTCTCCTATCACAGCATTATACACTATGCAAACATTGAGACTGCCTTGATTAGAAGAAGTAGTTGCTTGTGTCTCAGATTTGTCCCCCCATTTTCACCATTCTTAGTTTCCCTCATTGTTTATTAGCTGCCACCCTCCCTGTGATGCTTTTAAACTATTGTTCATCCTTACTGTGCTGTTTCTGCAAGATCTCTCTACTTTCTGTACCATTTGCCCCTTGCCTATCCAGTCTGGCTTAATTGGCCCACTTTCATCTTGCACACCTTGTGATGCTGAGTACTGCCTGGCTATCTCTGGCTCTGCCTGACCCTTAGTACTTGCCACTACTCCTTGCATCCCTCTGTGTACAAAAGCTTCTTTCTACTTGTCCTGACTTTCATGGCTGCATATCCCACTTTCTCCCTTCACTACTGCCTGTACTTGTTTGACTACTTCTGCCTATGTTCTCCTGTCTTCTATCTTCCTGCCCTCTAACATTTTCCACCCGTCCGGTCTGAAGGCCAGCTGTTGCCATGACCTATCCAGTCCCTGTGTCCCAGTTTATACCTGAATAATGAGTTCAGTAACATCCCTAAATCCCATATTAAATTATGACACCATTTCATTCTCTTGCAGAAACTACATCCTCTGCTATCCCAAACCTCCCCTGAGAGAAAAAAAGCATCTTGACATCCTGAGCACCTCAAAACATATTCCCCACTTGTCTGTCTTGCCTTCTTTCACGTACTATCCAGGGATCCCTAGTACTGATTTTATTTCAGTTTTCTTTTCTTGTTTTATAGGTTCATATGTAAGTACTAGGCTAGCTGCCAATGTGGGCCATTTTAAGCCTAGCCAATTTCTCTTTTTGTGCTGAAAATAACATATCCCATTTGGTTAAAGATTGATCTTATCCATCACATGGTCAATAATTATATGTTACCCATGATGAGAATAACTGGGATCATGCCATAGATAATTTGAGGGGATCTGTGCATGACATAAAGCATTTAGGAGCTACCTCTGTCCATTAGTAATACAGGGCAGTCCTAGGGTAAATTTTCTGCTTCTCATCCATAGATCTAAGTTACACTTGAATATGGACAGGGATGAACTTTGTTTTATGTGGATGGGGAGTCTGTTCTACAGCAGTGATATCCTGTGTGAGTTATACCAGTCCCTCCAAACTGTTCTGTTGATGAGGAGAAGAGGTTTAGATCTCTAGACTGTGTTTTTCTGATGTCATTTGACTTGCAGATGTGCAGTAAATCCATCAGTAATGAGTTGGAGGTTGTCTTGTATGCCATGCACAGGTCATCTCTTGTCAGTCTTTAGGATACTAAGTATAGTGACAGGGCCTTGAGTCAGTCCATGCAAGACATGTTGTTTAGGCCATGTATCCTTTTAATAAGGTATATTTGTAGGTATTCCAGTTGTTGCATGTGTTTAGAGAGATACGTGGCAAAGAGGGGCATTATATTCAATGACTGGCCTAATGAGGGCTGATTAAAGGGGACTGTGATGATATGAAGTGCCAGCATAGTTAGCTGGAGTTTTGTAAAGAATAATATCCTTTGAATATCAAACTGATGTGTGCAAGATGCTTGTGTTACAAATGCATTGGAACTGTATGGCATTTGAATATCAAAATGTATTTGTAAAGTTGCTAGTGTTGAAAAAATGTATCAACAGTGGGTCCTGCTGGACAAGAGAATGAAAATACATATGAGACTGTATCTATATATGTTAGCAAATGACCCAGAAGAGCAGAAATTAACCAGATAGCTTACGTTAAGAAAAATAAGGGAAATTCTAGTGAGCTGTTCAATCATTAAAATGGCATTCCACAGTGATGAATAGGACTGGAGATGGTATGTCTGGAAAAAGCCAGTTTATTAGCTTCAGTAAAAAGAAGAGAAATGCTGTGATTGTTTCTTGGCCTCAGGCCTGCCATAAACATTAGCAAAACTTTAGATATGCATCTTATCACATCTATCTTAACATCCTGTCTCAAGCTTCAAAGGGAAATAGTGTGAGAACCTAGGGTCAGGTGACCAGATGAGTTCATTCTGGTAGTCATCTTGGAACTTTTAGACATTACCAAGAGAAATCTTTCAGTATTTTGTCTTGGGCCTGACAACAAGAAAAGAAGGACCATTCACCACATTACATGCCTTGATGTATTAAGTAAGTAAGGAATAGTAATCCTCCAAGATTCAGTCAGGAAACTGTAGTGAAGCTTGGTTTAGATATTTGTTTTCTTTATTTGCCCAAGTCTGTTCATCAATGCTATTTTCAATATTTCCTGTGATTTGAACTTTCTGGCTTACTGTAAATATATATTCAGTATTTTCATGCTCTTGTATTATTTATTATTAAATATATTTAAATTTTTAACTGTGGCTGGTCCTTTTAGAAAGTATTTAACCTTCGAGATTGCCTATATTTATTTGGTGACACTGTGTGGTC
Source organism: Protopterus annectens (assembly GCF_019279795.1). NCBI lineage: Eukaryota > Metazoa > Chordata > Ceratodontiformes > Protopteridae > Protopterus > Protopterus annectens. Next base: position 118,037,900 of record NC_056742.1, on the reverse strand, counting down.
CACTCCTGAAGGCCTAGCTGTCTTCACCAGCTACTAACATTTGTATTAGTATTAATATTACACCATATAATTGGACGCCCTTTGTTAAGGGCCTTAGAGTAGCTGATTGTGGAGTGTCTGGTGGCAGTGATAACTACTTTATACTCTGGGCAGAAGGGGGCACAGCAGGTAAATTTTGCCAGCCTTTTCCATGTGTATTTGTGTGAAAAATCAAATCTCACAGTGTGTGTGTGTCACCTACTTGGAGTAGGGACACAAAGCACTGGTTTCACAGAGATGGTGATGAAGAACTTGGCTTGGACACTTAGCTGAGGACTGAGCCCTACAGCTGCACTTACTGGGCACCTGGCTGGATTCATATAGAGAAATGAAATCAAGCCTCTGGGCTGAGCGTATGCCCTGTGTTTTCTTAAGGGAAATTGTGCTTGATGCAAAGAAGTCTATATCTGGAAATACTGAGTGTATCCATTTGTATTCCATGTGAATGTCTCTCTCCAGCATCAGTGGTGAGGATTCAGGATCCTTGATTACTGGCCCAGAGAGGGGGTTGTCACAGGGACAATGACATCCCTAGATCTAGACATTATCCCTTGTTTATAAGCTGTGCAATGTAGAAGGACTTTCTTACAATAATAGTCACATGTTGGTCAAAAGTTGGGTCACAACTGGTTCAAGCTATGGGGCGTATTGTCCATGTGGTACTAATGTAGATGACTTCTCAAAGGATGCAATAAAGCACTTTTTGGCATTTAGTTTCATCCCATGATTTTGGCACCAGTTATTTATCTGAGAAAAACCTTCCTGCAGGATGGTTAAGTCATGTGAGGCTCAGTGACTATACCTAGCTTGCAGTCATCTGCAGATTTAGTTAGCCAGAGCCCTTCGGTATTGACATTTACTTCAGAAAAGTAGATGCCAAACAGGAAAGATCCCAGCAAAGAATCCTGGGGGACTCCACTGTTGACTAATGTCTTTGTGAGATAACTTCCCCTATTTTGATTCCCCTGTTTTGATTATCTGTGTCCTATCTGTGAAACAGTTAACAATCCAGTGGGTGACATAAGGGTTTATTCCAAATGTATTTATCTTTTCTAATATGCCTGAGTGGGGAATTGTGTCAAAATCACTGGCCAGGTCAAGGTATGCTGTGCGTATCATTTTGTTTTCTGTGAGGATATTAGATATTGTTATGTGTGCTAGCATGACTGGCTGAAGTTTTGTAAATAATTGCAAATAACTGTAAATTACCCTGTGTTCCATATGCCAGCATGAATAGCGATAATTTCGTAAATAAATTTGTTTTTTGATTATCATTCTGACTTATGCAAGATGTTTGAATGTGTGTTCTGGCAGAACAAATGTAAATGTTCTTTGAAAACAGAATTCTGAATGTATGTTATGCCAGCATCAGCTGACCTTTATGTGATGTCATTGTGTGCCAGAGCTGAGAAAACAGAATCTGCATAGCAGCTGTTTACTTTTCAAAGTCTGATATGAGAGAGTAGAATTCTCACAGCAGCTTCCTCCTACTCTTTAAAAAATCTGCCATAAAAGTATGTTCTGGGTTAGTTAGTTATTCAGTGTTGCTTTCCAGAACTGTTTAGCAGTAGTTGTCTTGTTGTTTCCAGAGTAGTTGTTTTAGTCACTGAGACAGACAACAGCCTGGAGTATGGACATAATTCCTCATCTTGCCTTGCAGAAGTAAGAGTATAATCTTCCCTTACTGAATTATTTAGATTAGGAAGGAACAGTTAATCTTCAGATAATCAGGGAACTACAGTAGTTAGAGGTTTTATAAAATCAATGTGAGATCTATCCTACAGTATTATTTTTATATTTCCTGTGTGTGAAACTCTGTTGTTTATTGGAATCAGTTATTCAGTAGTTTCATGTTTTAAATCCTTTTATTTACTATTAAATGTTTACTACCAATCATTGTGGCTGGTTATTTAGTTAATAATTTTTAATAACTTAGTGTTTATGCTTATTGTGCATTCCTGAGAACACTGGAGAATGTGAAGGTCTCTTCAAACACTATGTTATTGGGTGACTTCAACTACCCAAACATTGACTGGGAAAACTACTCAAGCCCAAACACCCTTGCCCAATGGTTCCTTGAATTTATAAACTCTAACACAATGGAACAACTGGTCATCACTCCCACAAGAGGGAACAACATATTGGACCTGGTCATCACCAACATGGGGACTCTATGTTCCACACCAGAGGTAAACCCCTCATTGGTAAGATCAGACCATAAACAAATTTCCCTGGACATCCATATCCCGTCCCCACCCCCAGCCAAGGAAATCACTGTAAAGAATTTCTCAAAAGCCAACTTTGCACTTCTCAAGACTGAGGTGGAATCCTTCAAAGCCCCTGGGCCAGAGGATAATACAGCCCAATCTGCAGAATCCTTTACAAATGCATTCTATGAGCACCTGCAGGAATGCATGGATCATGCTATCCCAAATAAAACCAAGACTCACTCTTCCAAAAACAGGAGACTGGTCTGGTGGACCCCAGCCATAAATAAACTATACAACAGAAGGAGGAAGCTACTACATGACAGAGCAAAATCCCAAAAAAGGGAAGGCATCTCTGATCAGTATTAGCAAGAAACTTCAATCCCTCATAAAATCATCAAAGGCCAGTTTCGAAAGAAAAATTGCCCTAGACACTAAAGATAATCACAAGGCCTTCTTTAGTTATGTCAGGAACATGGGCGGAAACTCCCAGATATCCTCTGAATTGTTGCATAACGGTACAAAATATACCGAACCTACAGACATAGCCAACATCCTGGCAGATTCAGCGCAAATCCCCCCCCCTTCCCACCCAAAGGAGAAAATGCCTATCCCAACTGAATGTAACCTCCCTGACATCACAGATACACAGGTGAAAGCTGCCCTCTCCAAAGCAAAAAAACACAGCATCTATGGGACCGGATGGTGTCCCAGGCTGTGTCTTACATGAGCTCTAAGAAGAACTGAACCCTCACATTAAGTCACTGTTCAAACTTAGCCTTACTACAGGATATGTACCCAAAGAATGGCATACAGCTACAGTGGTCCCACTCCACAAAGGTGGTGCCACAACGGACCCTGGAAACTATCACCCCATAAGCCTGACTAGTCTGGTCTGTAAAGCTATGGAGCGTATTATCATGGAACTCATAAACAAAGACATTGGGAGCCTCCAGACACTGGACCCTACCCAATTCGGCTTTGTTAAGGGCAGATCTTGCCTCTTAAACCTAGTTGATTTCTTTGAAACAGTTACCAAAGCCATAGATGAGGGCAAGGTAGTCCACACAGCCTACCGGGACCTCGCAAAAGCCTTCGACACAATACCCCACTCGGGCATCATAGATAAGCTTACCAGCTTAAATATCAACCCCTATATCACAAGATGGGTTGCAAACTGGCTCAGAGATAGAACCCACATGGTCAGAATTGCAGGTGCCATGTCCGAATCCAAACCAGTTACAAGTGGCGTCCCACAGGGCTCAGTTCTGGGAACTCTCTTGTTCGGTGTATACGTCTCTGAGCTTCAGGCTAACACGGGGGGATTATGGCTGACAAAGTTCGCAGATGACTGCAAACTGGGGGCCATAATCGAATCTCCAGCTGACACAAGCATCCTCCAAAAGGGTCTCACAGAGATGGATGCTTGGTGCCAGAGCCACAGCCTCAAGCTAAATGCTAAAAAGTGCATAGTAATCCCCTTTGGGAAAAACAAGGTGCCCACAAATTACCACATAGGGGGTAATCCATTAAGTATGGAAGAAGTAATTAGAGATTTGGGGACCAATGTAGATAGTAATCTCTCCTTTGATAATCACGTTGCCAAAGTGGTTAGAAAGACCTTCTATATAGCCCACCTTATCACAAAAGGGTTCGCATCTAGATCAAGAGAGGTCATTGTGCCCCTCTACTCATCAGTCATCAGGCCCATAATTGAATAAAATGCCCATTTTGGGATGTACCTTACCCGACACCTGCAGCAACTGGAGAGACCCCAAAAGTACCTCACCAAGAGGATCATGGGCTACAAACAGATGTCCTATGCAGCTTGACTAAAGAAACTCCAGCTCTACTCAGTTGCTTACCGCCTACTCAGAGGTGATCTATGCCTGACGTACAAAGCCATGTCAAACCCAGAATTAATGGACATGCTCCACCTCAAAAAATCCAAGTCCCTTAGAGCTACACGCTCCAGGGACCTAAACCTCAGCACAAAAATAAATAGGACATGTTGGAGGGACAGATTCATTTCCCAGAGGCTCCCCTCACTCTGGAATAGAATCCCAATTCATGTTAGACATAGCCCCTCGCTGACCCTTTTCAAGCGAAATCTAGACGTGTGGATGGGAAATCGCAAATTCACCCCTGGGATCTCTTCTGTGTCCCTGCTAGACAGAGGCACAGTAAACTAATCTTAAAAGGGTACCTTCTGTGACCTACTTTACAGAGGCACAGTAGGCTAATCTAATAGGGAGGCGGAAGCCAAATACACTCTGGCTAGGCTTATAAATGCCCTAGGGCAGATAGCCTAGTATCTACCTATGAACCTATGAACATCAGGGCCATTCCAAAAAGCCTTACTGCTTGGGACACGTGCTACCATTTGTTTCAATATCCATTTTACTCACTATAATTGAACACCCCTTTTGAAGAGTGGTGTGGTATTTGACTGGTGGCAGCCATTACTCTGTAATTTGGGCAAAGAAACAGCAGGTAAATCTGTGGCAGTCTTTCCCAAGTGTGTGCGTATGTGTGAATGTCAGACATTTAAGAGTGAGTATGTTGGATGCCTAAACCTGGGACACAGTGTTCTGCAGTGGTTAGTGTGGAGACTCATTTGGGGACCTGGAGTGAAGAATATAGTCCTAGATTTGGGAACATGTTCCCAATGTACTCTTAGGGGAAATTGTGTATTTCTATCCCTGCTTTTAGTGACACTCACCAGAGAGAGTGGTGAGGATTGAGACTCCTTAGTTACAGCCCTGGGGTAAAGAGGGCTTGTCACACTTGCATCCATTACATTTGTGACTTTTTAAAAAAGTAATGAGCATGACCTGCCCTTGATGAATCCAAGCTGAGATGGGTCCAGTGTTTGGGGGTTCCCTATGTCCTGGTTGATTAATTCCATGATACATTTTTCCATGGCTTTGCATATGAGGGTGGTCAGACTTATGGATCTGTAAGTGCCTGGGTCTGTGGTAGGTCCTCCCTCATGCAGGAGAATGACTATATCTGTTCTCCATTCACTTGGTACAAAACCTGTATGGAGGCTGAGACTGAACAGTGTTGTTAAGATTATGGCTAAATCATGCTTTTTGCTATGTAAGATGCATACAGAGATATTGTCAGGACCCATTGATGCAGAATTTTTAGCTTCTGATAGCACTTTTAGGATTTGGTCTTCTGTGTGAGTTGGAGGCAAGTCAGTTTCAGGTATATCTTGAGGGACAGATGAAGGGAAGAGGTAAAGTTACAGGCCAATAGGTTTGTTATATCTTTAGCCTCACTGTAGGTTACATTGTTCACAGTCCACTCAGTGCATTGCTGCATTGTGCTTTTGAGATTATGAATAAACTAAAAAATGCCCAGTGAATAGCTTTGGCTTGGATAGCTATTTTAGCCTCAGGCTTGGCTTGGGAGGCATGAGTTTATTTCAGTGACAAGGATGGAATTACTCTTACTTTTGGTCAGCGTTCTTCTTCCTTTTATTGAAAAGCTTTTTGATATTATGGTTCCACCCAGTAGCATAGCTAGGGTGGAGTGCAAAGTGTTGGGGGGGGGTTGCGATCTGCCAATCCTGATCTTTAACGGAATACCAGTTCTTAAAAGCCCATATTGCATTTTTGGTCAAACCTGAGTGCTGTAATACTCCGTGTGTGGTCCAAATGGCAGCAACTCCCTGCTCATTGTTCCAAGCAGTTTACTAGAGTTCAAAATATTTTTTTTTAACTAAACCCTGAGCACTATAGCAGTCTGTGCAGACAGGATATAAACTGTAGCTACTGTTTACTATGTATGTAACAAACATTTTGCTACAGTTTGAAAAAGGAGAACATTTTTTTAAAACTAAAGTATGAGTGCTGTAGCACTCTGCATAGTTAGGGTATAAACTGCAGCAACTATTTGCTACATTTGTAGCAGGCAGTTTGCTACAATTTAAAAATGATAAATTGTTTTAAATCATGAGTGCTGTAGCTCTCAATGCAGCCAGGGTATGTTGATGAAGGGTTGGGGGCAGGGACTCAGAAGAAGGACCTAAATGGCTGGAGTAGGGTGGGTGGTGTGCCATGCATTTGGACAACTGGCTGATGTGTCTGTAAAAATATTTTTTAGCCGATCCCCATTTTTTTTTCTCTTCACTTGAACAGCTTCGGGGTTGAGTGGAGTGATGCTGGTTCACAGTACTAGTCCAGTGTGCTGGTTGAACCAGCCATGCTTTGGTTCTACCATGTGGTTTTGTTTATGGGGTTTGCCTTGCATTTGTTCCTACAGGGTACAACAGCATCTATGCAGATGTTTACATGCTGGTATAGTGTAGTGATGTTCATTTCTGTATATTCAGTGGAGCTAACTGGGTTTGGTGGGTATTTGAACTTCATCAATGTATCACTAAGGAGTATGTAGTTTATCTTAAAGAAATTTCTAAAGGTAGCATGGGTGGAAGGGATCTCGTTTCAGTTTTATTGCAAAGGAGACTACTCTATGATCAGACCTAACAAGTGATGAAGATATACAAGGAGCAGTGCAAGATGCTCCCATATTAGTAAGGACAAGATCTAAGATGTTATTCCCCCTAATGGGTACCCTGACTAATTGTTCCAAGGCATTTGTATTGACAAAGTCCAGGAATCTCTGTGGTGTAAGTTTCCCAGTTTATAGTTGGATATTTTAGATCACCTAGGAAAATGATATTGGATTGACTGAGAGAGTTCTATAGCTAGCTAATGTATGGTACGGAGCCTTTCTGATGGTTATTTGAATATGTAAAAGTACTGGTGCATTGTGCTGCTTTACCAGCCTTGATGTGAGTCTCTTCTAGATGTAGATTGATACACTTCCACCGTGTTTTCCCGTCCTGCGCAGTCGCTGGTCTAAACATGTGAAAAGCGTCATAGCCATGCAGAGCTGGAGTGCTCTCATCTATTTTAAACCATGTCTCAGTCACTAAACAGATGTCAATGTCTTTCTGGGTGAGTAGGCTTGTAGGGAGTGGAGTTTATTGTTTGGGTTTGCTTTATTGATCAGTAACACCCTGATATTTTCCTTTGCTTGTTTTGTTATGTTGGTGGGTTTATCAGCTTGGTATTGCCCAAATACAGCACTATAGTGGTATACAATTTCTTTGCCAATAATTGAATCCCTAGAGGGTCCCCTGCAGATAAAGCAGTGTGATAGACAGTCTTCCTTCAAATGGGACCTGGATAATTATAAGGTATTCATAAATTCACCCCAGGCCTCCTTGTAAAGGGAGCTACAGTCTATGTTTGGAACTGGTGAGGCATAATGGCTGTAAGACTCAGTAGCCTTGAACTTCCTGTGATTCCTATGAAAGTAATAAGAAAATAATTTAGTTTAACACATAGGATCAAAGCTCTGAGCTACTAATGAGCTACGTTGTGTAGTCAAGGGTGTAGGGTTTGATTCCTTTATCTCCATTTGCCAGCATGTTTCTGAACAATCCACTTGACAAACAGTACTATTGGGTCAATCAATGAAAAAGGGACATGTGTCCTGTTGACTTGCCCAGTTAACAATTGTATAATATTCAATTAAAAAAAATCGACATGATTACAGTGGATTTTTTTTATTTTTGTTTTTAATTATAAAATGACATGTTCTTTAAACAAATGTATGTAATCTCCCTTTTTGAATTTCCAAAACAGAAACCAAAGAGTTCACTTCGAAGGCAGCAAATGGTAGAAGAAAGTGAGGAGGAAGAGGATGAGGATGAAGAAGAAGAGTTACAACACATTAGCGAAGACAGATATGGATATATCAGAGAATAATGAAGAAGAGTCTCAGCTAATTCATGATGCCAAACAGTCCAGCTTTGAGTGCTACTAGGAGTCATTATTTTTATACTGAGACTGTCATTCTACCCCCACCTACTCCTGTGAAGGTTATGTGATGGCAACAGGCTTATTGCTAGCTAACAGCTCTATCCCTAGTAGTCTATAGAGCTCTCCAAAATAAATATGGAAAGGATGGCCTAAAAAGAACAAGATATCAGTAAATAGATCTGAATGTATACGTTTCACATTGTGTTAGGTAGGTAGATTGGAAATAATTGCAGCAGTTATAAAATGAAGGTTACGTAATAATATACATTATTTATTCTTTCTTGATATAGATGTAAGCTAATTGAAATGAGGAACACCTTGTTTTAATGTATAGTTCTATGAATGGTAGCATGTTTTCAGACAGAACCAAAGGGTTTCACAGCCAGTAAAGTATATCATACATATGCACTAGTGCTACCAGTCTGTGGTCCTTGAAAACCTGCAATACTGTGATTTTATTTTAATTTCCATTGCATTCAAACCTGTATTAAATGTTTCCTTACATGTTTATGTCTTGAAACTGGTTGTGTCACTACAGTATACACAGCATTCCAGAAATAGAAGAATGACTTAGAACTATTTTCTTTACAAAAACAAACTTTCATCCCCTCTAAGCACGTGTCATACACCCTCTTTTTGCTAATGAAACTGTTTTCCAAGTACTACTATGATCTTACAAAGCCAGCCATTTAAAATAATTCATTTTCACTGAGTCTTCTGACTCATCCAAGTCCCTAGTCATCTAATGATCCTAAAGTCAAAACACTGGTCCAGGACCTGTGGGGAAAAATATGAAAAGATCAAGTAAACAACAAGTAAATGATAGATGACACTGATGTACAATGCAGAATTTTAGGGTTTTTTTTCAGTCTTCTTAAAACAGCTTTCTGGATTACTGTTATATCTTCCAGATAAACAATGACCTATTTTTAACAATTCCAGTTTGAAATATAAAACCATATTGCACAAGTTCATAAAAAGGACAGTGGCTTATCAAATCTGTCCAGTTTCCTTGTTCCATTATACCATAAGTCATATTGAATGGCATGATAATCTCTCACTTTAAAATCTGAAATAACAAATACATTGCAGCTTTCAACTGTTACAATGGGCATCTTTGTTTGTTCTGACACCTGATAGGACTGTTTCCTGTATGTTAATGTAAGATTAACTGTGTGGGTATTAGTATGTATTAGTGTCATTCGTGGGTTAGGTCAAAGACCTAAGGTGAAGCAGAGTGCTTTGACCTTGGCTAGGAGTAACTTGATGAATCATTTTGAATAGCATTACTTTATTTTTTTCCTACAAGCACACAATGATGTTACGGAGTATTAGAAAATGAACTGTGGTGTGATTGATTGGTCTTGTTCTGTGATGGTCCATTACTTTTCAATAGATAACCAGTAAATAAAGTAGGACTTTTCTTCTTCACATCTTATGTGGTTCTACTTACTTTGATAGACTCTGCCGTTTGTTAAGGATTATATGTTCAAGTTCTAACTTTCCAGTCACATTTTCTTAGTATAACTATTCCTTAAAGTTTGTCCTGTTGTAAACTATGCGGTATTGCTGTCTGTGCAAGACTGCTATGCACTGGACAGAGGATATTCTCCTTTTCCTTTGTTGCACAAGCAAGCAGTATACATAATTAAGGGGCGAGAGGATGAAGCCCTCACATATGAGGTGTTTTTGCTGAGAACTGCAGGAGCTTAGAGTAGGTTAGATAGGTTCTTTCCAAAATCAGTTGTGACTGAGGATTTTTTCCCAGTTGTTTATGTCTTGACTGATCATAGAGGAAGCCTCTTTAACACTTAAGCAGTCAATAATCAATCTCAAATGAATACCTGTCATATAAATTATGATGCCCCTCCTCTGGGCCAGTAATCAAGGAGCCTCAATCGTCATCGCTGACACTGGTGAGGGACATTCACTTGGAGCAAAAATAGATATACACAGTATTTCCAGATGCAGATGTCTGCAGCAAGCATAATTTCCCTTAAGAGCACACAGGGAATACAGGGAATACACTTCCATCCTGGGGATGGGTTTCCCTCTCTCTCTCTCTCACCAGGCTCCAAATAAGATTCCAAACTGACCACAGCTGTAGAGTTGAGTCCTCAGTTGGGTGTTCCAAGCCATGTCCTCCACCACCCTCTCTGTGAAACCAGTGCTCTGTTTCCCTGCACCACACACACACACACACACACACACACACACACACACACACACACACACACACACACACACACACACACACACACACACACCAGAGAAAGGCTGACACAGATTTACCAGCTATGGCCCCTCTGCCTAGGCTATAAGGCAGATACTGCCACCAGAACACCCCAAAGCCAGCTACTCTAAGGCTCTTACAAGGGTACCCAATTAAACTGAGTAAAATTAATACTAATACAAAAAGTAGTATTTGACCAATGCAGCAAGGCTTTCAGGAGTGGCCACAGTGTCATCAAATAAATATAAGTACTCTCAAAGGTTAAAAATATTCTCTAAAACAAAAACTGTAACCTGTGGAACTTGTTTAACTTGCTTACATATGTAATCTCTGTAAATAGTCTGTTTGTAATATGTAATGTTGGTATTATGTAATGCTGTATCTGCTTACCCTTGGAGCTTTTCTCCCCGGGCCTCCGCTGAAAATGGACATGCATCCAGTCGGACTATCCTGGTCAACAAATGTAAAATAAATAAAAGACCAGCCACAATGAAAGGTTTAAATATATTTAATAATAAGTAATAAAAATAACATGAACATGCTGAATATCTATTAACAATAAACATCAGAGTTAACAATCACAAGAAATATTAAAAACAACATAGATGGATAAATTCACACAGATATAGAAATATAGTACTTAACTAATTTCACCATAGTTTCCTGACTGATCAAAATAATTACTATTCCCTGGTTACTTACTAAAGAAAGGCAAGGTGAAGTGGGTGAGTGATCCTTTTGTCAGGTTTCAAAAACAGACTGCCCTAAGACTTCTATTTCATCTAGTATTAAAACATCATTTTAGTGCTGGATTACAGAATGATATCACATACATCTAGTGTCCGGACATCTGGTTCTCAAACTACTCCCTTTACTAGAAACTGAATCAGAATCTAGCACATATGAATTTTGCTATGATGTGTTATAGCATCTGGAAGCTATACAACCATTTCAAAAACTTCTATCCTTCCAGGGCAGCAAGTAGTTCCTGGTTTTCACAGACATTTTGTCTCTGGATGCAATCAGAGCTGTAAGATACAATATTTATGGCCTAAACCAGATACTTTAATTTCAGATTAGTTTTCAAAGTTAGCTGGACTGAGATTAGTCTCTTCTCTTCCAGTATCCTCTATTACAATATATTCATTTCAATAGTTACAATACAGTCTGACATATGGTGTATTTCTTTTCTATCCAACAGGACCAACTCTTGGTACATTTGTAACACAAGCAGCTCTACAAATATATTTTCAATGCAAGCACCTGTACAAATCAGTTTGGTATACAGACAACACATAATTCTTTACAAAACTCCAGCTAGCTATGCTGGCATATGTTACACATCCACCGCCCTACTTCTCCTGACATAGCTGGCAATATCTCACATCATCACAAACAACCATCATCTTTACACAATAAACAAAGTTTTTATCTGGACAAAGAAAATAAAATTACCCTGAAATAGACATATACTATTGCATAATTATCATATTGCACATACATATTTAACAAATCAGAAACATAAAACACCATTTTCATTGCAACCATTAATTATCTGCCTATTTAAAATAATCCTGCACTGTTTTCAGCACTGCATAACTCTTTCTGCGCAGGCTCGTATGAAACGCATTCTTATGATGAACAGGGTTTTATGTTCAGTATATATTTGTAGTAAAGCAAGGGTTTGATAGATAATCTGCATATTTTTTAAACAGGAGAAATTGATCCATAGCCTATCCACTCTGGTCAAAGACAATCACCAGAAATGGTAAATGAGAAAATTAAATGACAAAACTGCATGGGTGAACAATATGATTTTGGTTCAATTGATTTTAATTGAATTCAATTGTTCTCGAGTATTTATATGCTGTGTTATTCAGTATATTTTATATTTCTGAGGAAGTCTGGATTGACGAAAGTGGAGATTTATTATTGTTTTATGCTAAAGTACTGGTCCTATTTTATTCTGTTCGGTTTCTTCTATTGTTCAGCCATGTAGTTTTGTCATTTTATATAGTTTTTCTTTGGAGTTGTTTTAAATGAGAAAATTATGTGAATAGGTTGTGATGCCAGACTGCAGTGGGCAGAGACTAAAAAACAATTTATTTGTTTGCTTATTATAAGAAAATGGATCACAGAACTTGTGTAGGAACAGGAATGAAGGATGAAGAAGGCACACTGCCCTAATCATTTGACTATTAGATTAGAAAGAAGAGAATACTTCTGCAGGAGCAATGAAAAACAATTACTTTTACTGTAGGTGGAAATTATTCAGACCTTAACAACCACAGGACTGAGAAATTGTTGCAAACGTAGCTTCTTTTTCTGTTCCTGTGTGTGGGAGGGTTTTAAACCTAACACCTGTGGGAAATGATACTAATGACTAGACTACCATGGAAATAATTATTTCCACCATCTCCCTTTCTAACATCTTCACCTTGTCACCCCTTGTAATAAGTATGGCTTGACAACCATAAACACAACCCATCTAGGATAGCTTACTGGGAAGGTGGAAAGCTGAATTCACACCTGAAATTGCGGTTTCATGGCTTCATAAGCTAACCAAATGTTTTGCATATCCCATTTCTGGAACAGAATACTTTTGTTTCACTTTATGATATGGCCTGGCACTCTCCTTTCCCATAGCAGGATCTTGAAACTTATGTAATGAATCTCACCATCACCGGTAGAGCAGCTTGGGGCATGTAGTGAATCTTACGATCACATGCATAGCAGCTTTAAGCCCCATTACCGAGTCATAATTTTTGTCACACAAATACAAAGCTATCTTATTTACTTGCTATATGAGATGCTATAAACAACGAGAGGTCTGAATGCCTCAGAACTCCTTCTGCCTATTCTACTTTGCAGTTAATTGATTTTAATATTCTGTTTTATAATGCCTCTCAGAGTCATACAAACATCTAAATATGCTAACAGAAGTCCCATCATCTGTTGGCCCCATCAAAGTAATGAGTCTCCAAAGCAGCTTTCCCTCAAGTCTAACTTCCACCATCCTGCTTAGTGTTGCAGTCCATGTCCTAGTTACTCAATCCTTCTTTCTTTCTTTGTTCTTTTTCCCCAACTTGCTCCAAACAGTATGGTACTATACCCAAATTTCTATTCCTTCTTTTAATCTCTACATCTCCATCTTACGTGACATTCTAACCCCACAGTTCAGTGCACCATTTTGGAAATGGCAAGGCATGATTTATACTTGACTGTGTCCCCTTTGTCTTTACATTTGCCTGAACTGTTCAGAGTACTCAAGATGCAGCATTAATAATGATGATGATGATGATGTGTACATAAAAGGACAGCACTGCATTCCTCCAACAATGTATGCCAACCTGCTACTGGCCTTTATTACTACTCTAACATTGATACACAGCTTGAATCAGCTTGGGGGTAACTACAACTACCTGACAAGTGTACAATTTGGGGTCAACTCCATCAAGAATATATTTTATCACAGATTATTCCCCCAGAGTGATTGGTGTTGCATTTCTTTCCTATCCAAGATCCCAGCTTCCACTTATCTGCCCTCCTGTTCACTCTACAGGGTGCCACTTGTTGGTCCAGCTTCCACCCATCTGATTACATTAGAGGTTATTACAGTTTTAACTGGATATCAATGACCCCACTAATGACTACTGCACCAATTTTAATACCATCAGTTTATATACAAGTTGATCTTGCTGCAAAACCTTAGTGAGGTACTGACAAAACAACTCCTGTCGGCACTCAAAATGCTGAGTAGCAAAAAGCCAAAAAAAAGGACTGAAAATGCAGAGAAGAGTGAATCTCAAAAATCGATCTTATCCTTAAAACTACTTTGTGCAGGGCGGGAACACTCCTAAACTTATAAATACCAACTTCAAGATCACCATACCTCAGAGGAAAGGAAATATTTTGAAAAATGGCATCTTAGGCTTAGTAACATTCTTTTGGACATTCAATGTTCGTATTTTAGGACTTGGTCTAATGGGTCCCAACATTTCAAATAGTTACATGACAAAACACTATACTGAATATACTTTTCACAGTTCCGCTTCTAAAAGCCAACCTCTGTTCTTGACTCACACAGACACTATCCAACCAATGCAACCATTTCTGAATCACTCCCCACCTTTTACTTTTACTTCCAGATTTCCATGTGGTACAAAGTCAAAAAGGTACTGCGGTGGTGGTGCTGTGATAGCTTTGTCACCTCACAGATGTTGCCCGTTCGATTCTCAGTTAGAGCGTCTTCTGTGTGGCGACATGCGTGAATGGGCGTTCCTTCATTGAAGGTTGTGCGTTAGGCCCGGCAAGCCAGCACGTAAAAAAAAATCTACTGCCAATCATTAGCGGACTGGAGTTCCGCTGTGGCAACCCCTAACTGGGAAAAGCCGAAAGACACAAACAAACAATGTCAAAAAGGTCCACTGAGATCCACATGCACCATATCCTTAACTTCCTTTGTGAGTGCATTGGTGGTGATCCATTCCTAGAACTGAACGAAGATGAAATACAAAACATTTGTGTATTTGAAGCCATGTTGTCAACTATCAAGCAGGGAATTATCATTCAGGAAATCCATCAGCTGTCAGTCAGCCTTTTCCATAATCTTCCCCTTGAGCAGAATAGGCCAGTAGAGACATGGTTGCTGGCTTCTCTTGAATCCAAGTTAAAATAAGGAAACCTTTTGTATTTCAACACCACTCCTGTTACAAATAGGGAACTGTGGTGCTATAGCTGTGGTTCACAAAGTACTAATGTTACAGGAGGCAGGTCATGTATCTATCCTGCTCCTTCCTTGGTCTTCTATATGTCCAGTGTCACCATTCTTAATGCTCGGACCTCTCATGCAGGTACTCTGGCTTTGTCCATCCTGTGTAATATACAAATCTGGTGACATACACAATAACACTGCTTGTTAGGTAGCATTTTTCAACGTTTTCTCTCTTCCCTTCAAATAAAGTAATCTGACCATTCCTGGTACATTCTGTCATGCACTGGAATATATTTTAATTGTATTTGTTCACATTTTTTAGATCCAACTTCTTATCCTTTAGTGCACGTTGAGCTCTTCAATGATAGTTTTTCCTTTCTTAGTACACAATCTAATTTCTATGCATCAGTCCTTCTATATGCAGACAGCTGTTGTACTGTTCTCATTTCTTGTCACTATTCCAAATTATTTACCTGTTTCCAGTAACATTAGCTGTGTCCTCTTGTGCCATTCCCAGCAATGATACAGGGATTGCAAAGCACACAGAGCCATGATTGTTGTTAGCCAGCCTCTTTCTCATTTGCCTCGTTTGCATTAATTTGGCCAAGAGTCTAGGAGTCTGATACTAACTCTACTACTAGGGACATTCTTCAAAACGCAATGCTTTTAAAAGAATACTTAAAATTGGTTAAGACTACATATTACCTGTCTTCTCAACCATCAACTGGTACACACTGTTAATAGATGAATGATTTCACTGGAGGCTACATCTTGTTATTCTATGTGTGTGTTGATAATAACATTCTCCTATTTACCTCTTTCTCAGTCTGTGGTTTCTAGAGGAAACTGTTTGCTTTCTTCTGTCCCTGCTTATTGTGGGAGTTCTGACTGACAAGCATTATAGAGCTATGTGACATCCAGTAATACACTACTCTTCTCTACAAAAATATCGAATGGTACTTCCTCCCCCAATAATCCCTTGCCCAAGAATAGTCTATGATTAGCAGAATACCACCAGACTCTAAATGACCCTTCACCAGGCTGGTTTAATGGAACACACATCTCTTCCCATGACTGTATTTTGGTTTGGCAGTTTGAAGTCTTGGTTACATCCAGCCCTTAATTTAATTTACCACATTATGCAGTCTGTACCTAATCACACTGTGTCCTTGTCACATTTCAAAACCAGGCTGCATTCAAGCACATTTGTGATATAGCCACTTGCCCCCACACCACTGAATATATCACAAGTAATGTAGTCGACATATGCGGGAATTACATGAAGTCAAAGGCTGACCAAGGGGATAAGCTGAGTTTCTGTGCCAGTCACCAGAGTTAGCAGGTTTCAGAATAGAAACAGTAATGTAAAGGAAGAGGGAATCCAATAGAGCCTTTAGAATAATTACTACAGCATAAAGTGTTTTGTAAAATAATAAAGTGATGTGCTATGAGACAGTAAAAGCCATTTTTCCCAAATAAGTTTTAAACCTGGTCTATTTTTGTTTGTGAAACACAGCATTTGTAATTTGAAAAGCGTTTACTATAATCTGCATTGTAAATTCATTGAATGTATTAAACAACATGAAATGTGTAATCTATTTTTTTCCAATGGAGTGCTGTTTTGTAGATTGATGTTTATTGCAATGAATATAATTATGGTATTCAAACCATGCTGATTTTTTAAAAATAAAATATACAGTAAAGTACGTCTTTGGCATAGTGATTTAGCTCTGTTTGCTGCATTCATTCCTTCACAAGATATGTTCTCTTGTAAGATGTTTGACAGTCAATAGCCATTCATTCACCTCTTATAGGATCTTCAGCTTTGCATTTAATTACTCCAGGACAAACATGAAGCACATATGGAATATATTCACTTCCCTTCAGAGTTCTCAGCTGAGCCTTTAATAAGGAATGTGACTACTGACATACTGAAATAAGTGAAGCTACGTTTATCTTACTTAAAATTCAACATTATGTCAAAGTATTCATGTTTGCACCAGGAATGATAGCAAGTAGAATTAAAAAAATGGTAATTTTGTAAATAACGTTATATATGTTCATTATTATTCAAATATCATTATAACAAATAACATAACCATTGACAGCGCAGTGGTGCAGCGGTAGAGTTGTCACCTCACAGCAAGAGGTTCTTTGGTTCGATTCTCAGCTGGGGTGCCTTCTTTGTGGAGTCTGCATGTCCTCCCTGCATTCGTGTGGGTTTCTTCCGGGTGTTCCGGTTTCCTCCCACATTACAAAGACATGCACATGGAGAATTTCTCCCTGGGCCTCTGCTGAAAATTGGCTTTGTTCCAAGTCGGACTTTCCCGGTTAACAAATGTTAAATAAAAAACATTGTTTCATAGTAAGCATAGCACATAATTTCTTAACAATATTTGATTTTAGCTCACTTTGTATTTCTAACTTAATGTAATAGTGCTTAATGTTCATCCTTAGGTGACCGAAAGTCAGGTCATGCAAGAATTATTGTTATATGAAATGTATTGTTGTAATTCTGATGTAAGAGAGGTATATTATTCATTAAACCAAGTTATTCAGATTTAACAATACCATATAACAATTATATATACAATATTAATTAGATGAAAGATACTTAGTTAACATAAAGAGACAAGAGAGAAAAAAAAGTCCACTCAGCATTTCTTGAACAGGTAGTTTCTGATCCAAATATTTTTGAAGTTTGCACTTTGTACAGACCTGGAAGAGATTTTAGCATTCATGTTGGACTGTATACAGGTTAAAATGTGGGCAAAAAGTGTCATGAAACTGGTAGTGTCTATCTGAAAATGCAGACTGTACAGAGTGAGTGTTTACTGGGTAAAGGACTGACAGCTGCAGTCTTATGTTCCAGTCATAACATTCAAGAAAGAAGGTGTCTGGAAGTGAACCATTTATTCAACTACTAACTGGATGTCTGAGACTAAAGGGGAAGGTCATGTAATGATAGCACTCCAAAAGAAAGCAAGAAGGATAAAAATGTAAGGTGCATATTGGAAGAAGCAGTAAAAATAGAATTACTTTATGAAGAAGGAAAAGAGAATGACAAAAAAAGGAAAAAAAAAATCATTTGAGTCTAAAAAATAAAAAGAAACAATAAAAAAGTACAAATAAAGCCAAGGAGAATAAAACAGAACTGTGTAACACTTCAAAATGAGAATCTAGTTTCCTGGAGCCAGACAAGAGGAAAGATGAGAATGTAACAGAAGATAAATTATTTAAGATAATGGGAGACCAAAATAGGACAACTATAGATAAAGCAATGCAATATAGGCTAGGTACACCTAATCAACTAAAGATTGCAGGCCGCAGCATTGAGCACAGTCAGAACGTACTGGTCCTGGGGACTCAATAATCTACTACACTGACTCATACTTAGTTCCAGCGGTAGAAACAATAGCAAGACATGCACATGTTTACAAAGGGTTGGACCAGGATTAAAGATGGTCCTAAGGCCTTGAAAACTCTGTAAGACAAAATTTGGTCGTAAAGGGACTGTGTCACTTATTGATATATAAGTGGAGAAAGGGAAAATCAAACAGCAGTAAGGAGTTCCATCACGAGCCTTTTCAAATCAATATGTGGTTAAGTAGGGCTTAATGGTGTTTTCTCCATCCAACCAGAAATACATAATGAGTAAAAAGAAATAGTAAAATCAGTAATTACACTAAGGTATTTGTCTAATCAAACAGTTTGGGTATGTCCATAACTGAAAATAATTTCTTAAGATCTGAATGTTTGGAAAAAAAAGTGAAATACACCTGTGAGACAGGAACAACATTACATGCCAAAGAGATTTGGATAGAAAGAGTACAGTTTGCCTGGCCCATTTTCTGGTGTGGAAATTCAACTGCAGGAAGACCAATGCAGAGGAATAAATGCTTTATAAATTGGCATGCTTAGCTATGTGAGCAAGAAATCATGAAATGTGAACACTAAAATAAGCAATGTTTTATGTGATGACTTTAAATTCATTGTTAACCTTAGCAAAGGCAAATTAGGGTTGTAAGGTGGTTCTGTTTGTTAAAGAAAGTCATAAAATAACAAGAGTAAAAGAATTATGAAAAATATAAAGGTCAACCATCTTATGTGGATGTTAAGGGAACTGTTAATAGCCTACCAATGTCTCTATCAAAAGTGTGACAAAATGATCTGTAAACCCTGAGTCTACAAAACAAAAGCAATTGTAACAGTAAAAGTGAATTATAAAATTACAGAAATTAGTTTTGGAAAAGATCAAACTCCTGCAGCCTTTATGTGGTTGGTTGTCCCCATACCCTACTAACTATATATGGTAAATCTAAGGTTGCTGTACCTTGCAGTTGTGGGAAGATTCCAAGACTGCAATCTCTTTCTTAGTATATTATTTCCTACATTCACTATTAAACATGCTCCATTCCAAGGATCACATCTAAGGCTACTGAATCAGAAAAGAATCCCCTCGTCCCAAATACATTAAACATTTAAATGGATATATTATTTTTCTTTCAATAACAGTACAGTACTAAAGAAAAAGTGCATCATTAGAAAATTCCAGTAGGAGGAGTCCAGCTTGCCACATATTAAGTGCTCACTTGACCATGACATGAAACTAAGCAGTATTAAAGCACTATAATAATTCTTACAAGAAAATCTATACAGTGAAATTATAAACAAGAGGAAATGAAATTTATACATGATAGATAGATAGATAGATAGATAGATAGATAGATAGATAGATAGATATGCTTTCTGATGAACTTGCATCTCACCTCATGACTGGTTCCTGTCTTATCCCTATTGTTTGCTGATATAGGCTCCGTCTCCCTGTGTGTCCTTGATTTTTATAAAAGAAGGTATTAAGGATGGATGGAATTATTTATTTTTCTTTTCAAAACTAATAATATGTATTATACAAGTTCTGTGAATATGCAGCTAGAAACTACAAGACCTGGAAGAGGCTTTATAAAGCAAGTTGTCTGTAGGACTCCAATGAGTTAAATTGAATCCAGCCTTCTGACACTGACATAAAGAAACATGCTCGCATTGTAATGGATAATATACATTTACTGGACAATATTCTTGAGACAATATTCTTGAAACAAGAGTCCTACACAGAAAAAAAATGAATGATAAAGAAGACTTATAAAATCAACAAATATAACAAATTATTTGACAAACTATGTATTTACAAAACAAGAGGACTTCAGGATACATACAGGCAACTGTGTGTTGCTATTTTAAAAGCATTTGTTAAGTGTGAAATGTTATCTTACAGAAATGGTGGGTGCAGTCCCCCATCAGGGAAGTATTAGATGGGAGTAAATGGGGATTTCAGAAATAACACTTCATACATAGAGGGCTACTACATTCTTTCTCCTGCACTCCATGCAGAAAATAAGTAGCTTTTACAAAAAAAAGGAAAGATTGATTTTAAATGGCACAATTAATTATACATTAAAGCAGCATATTTCTTTCACTTGCCCAATACTGAGTAATAGCAGTTATTTTTTAAACACCTTTACTGGATTATCACTTGTGACACTGTAGAGCAAACTTACATTTATATAAAAGTAATCAAATCATATTAAGTTCATTTTGCAAAATTACATCCATCATATATTATGTATCATATAATCTAGAGCATCATTGCATAAATTATTCATTTCCTGCCTTGTATTAAACCTCATTCCTCCAAAACCTTTTTCTGCATGGGATTTGATTCCCACATTCCTATTTTCTCCCTATTCTATCCTTTTTTAAATATCCTACTTCCTGTTTTTTATCTCTGTTGGCAATATTTCACTACTTGAGAATAGGTGGTTTAGATTTTGACTTCTGTTTTCTAGTAATTGCTTTTGTGGCAGCCACCTAAGGAAATTCAGATCCTGTATCCCAACTCATAAAAAATACATTATTTCCTTAGTTACACTCATTTGTTCACCCAATGATATTTCCGACACAGTACTCTGTGAGTGAATTTTAAAGTCTGCCAACTCATTACACTCCCCAAAACATAAGTTCCCAGTTACCTCTTCTCCCTCATCATGCCTCCAACATTTGTCACATTGCCTAAGGGATAATTCTTTGAAGTCTGCTTGGTGCTTGAGCAAAAGTATCTATACAAACACTTCTAGACAAAAATTCTGTAAATCTTCTAGATTTTTTTTTTCCCAGTTTACGGGAGCCATACATATATCCTCTCATTGTTTTATTTTGAATTGCATATATAATCTCCTCTTCCCAATCTTTTCTAACCTCTTTTGATTAATTTCTATAAGCTATTGTGCAACATTTTGCATATGCCATTCTAATTTATCCCCTTTTAAACAAAAAAGTAATTGTATGGATTATAATGAGAAAAATTTAACTGCATTGCCTTTCACAACTACTTTCAGAAGGCGTAGCAAACAGTTCTGTATTTGACTGTTGCTTCTCACTATTGAGTGTGAACTACAATAGAGCTGTTTATAATTTTGTATGTATGCAAGCAGTTGAGTATTCTTAACATACATATATATATATATATATATATATATATATATATATATATATACACATACATATACACATATATATGTACAAAATCATCAGAGTATGCTTGGGAAAAATATAAAAATTTTTAACAATTCCAGTTTGAAATATAAAACCATATTGCACAAGTTCATAAAAAGGACAGTGGCTTATCAAATCTGTCCAGTTTCCTTGTTCCATTATACCATAAGTCATATTGAATGGCATGATAATCTCTCACTTTAAAATCTGAAATAACAAATACATTGCAGCTTTCAACTGTTACAATGGGCATCTTTGTTTGTTCTGACACCTGATAGGACTGTTTCCTGTATGTTAATGTAAGATTAACTGTGTGGGTATTAGTATGTATTAGTGTCATTCGTGGGTTAGGTCAAAGACCTAAGGTGAAGCAGAGTGCTTTGACCTTGGCTAGGAGTAACTTGATGAATCATTTTGAATAGCATTACTTTATTTTTTTCCTACAAGCACACAATGATGTTCACGGAGTATTAGAAAATGAACTGTGGTGTGATTGATTGGTCTTGTTCTGTGATGGTCCATTACTTTTCAATAGATAACCAGTAAATAAAGTAGGACTTTTCTTCTTCACATCTTATGTGGTTCTACTTACTTTGATAGACTCTGCCGTTTGTTAAGGATTATATGTTCAAGTTCTAACTTTCCAGTCACATTTTCTTAGTATAACTATTCCTTAAAGTTTGTCCTGTTGTAAACTATGCGGTATTGCTGTCTGTGCAAGACTGCTATGCACTGGACAGAGGATATTCTCCTTTTCCTTTGTTGCACAAGCAAGCAGTATACATAATTAAGGGGGAGAGGATGAAGCCCTCACATATGAGGTGTTTTTGCTGAGAACTGCAGGAGCTTAGAGTAGGTTAGATAGGTTCTTTCCAAAATCAGTTGTGACTGAGGATTTTTTCCCAGTTGTTTATGTCTTGACTGATCATAGAGGAAGCCTCTTTAACACTTAAGCAGTCAATAATCAATCTCAAATGAATACCTGTCATATAAATTATGATGCCCCTCCTCTGGGCCAGTAATCAAGGAGCCTCAATCGTCATCGCTGACACTGGTGAGGGACATTCACTTGGAGCAAAAATAGATATACACAG
Source organism: Protopterus annectens (assembly GCF_019279795.1). NCBI lineage: Eukaryota > Metazoa > Chordata > Ceratodontiformes > Protopteridae > Protopterus > Protopterus annectens. The sequence goes on along the minus strand of NC_056742.1, from coordinate 118,015,221 downwards.
TATTTCCAGATGCAGATGTCTGCAGCAAGCATAATTTCCCTTAAGAGCACACAGGGAATACAGGGAATACACTTCCATCCTGGGGATGGGTTTCCCTCTCTCTCTCTCTCACCAGGCTCCAAATAAGATTCCAAACTGACCACAGCTGTAGAGTTGAGTCCTCAGTTGGGTGTTCCAAGCCATGTCCTCCACCACCCTCTCTGTGAAACCAGTGCTCTGTTTCCCTGCACCACACACACACACACACACACACACACACACACACACACACACACACACACACACACACACACACACACATACCAGAGAAAGGCTGACACAGATTTACCAGCTATGGCCCCTCTGCCTAGGCTATAAGGCAGATACTGCCACCAGAACACCCCAAAGCCAGCTACTCTAAGGCTCTTACAAGGGTACCCAATTAAACTGAGTAAAATTAATACTAATACAAAAAGTAGTATTTGACCAATGCAGCAAGGCTTTCAGGAGTGGCCACAGTGTCATCAAATAAATATAAGTACTCTCAAAGGTTAAAAATATTCTCTAAAACAAAAACTGTAACCTGTGGAACTTGTTTAACTTGCTTACATATGTAATCTCTGTAAATAGTCTGTTTGTAATATGTAATGTTGGTATTATGTAATGCTGTATCTGCTTACCCTTGGAGCTTTTCTCCCCGGGCCTCCGCTGAAAATGGACATGCATCCAGTCGGACTATCCTGGTCAACAAATGTAAAATAAATAAAAGACCAGCCACAATGAAAGGTTTAAATATATTTAATAATAAGTAATAAAAATAACATGAACATGCTGAATATCTATTAACAATAAACATCAGAGTTAACAATCACAAGAAATATTAAAAACAACATAGATGGATAAATTCACACAGATATAGAAATATAGTACTTAACTAATTTCACCATAGTTTCCTGACTGATCAAAATAATTACTATTCCCTGGTTACTTACTAAAGAAAGGCAAGGTGAAGTGGGTGAGTGATCCTTTTTGTCAGGTTTCAAAAACAGACTGCCCTAAGACTTCTATTTCATCTAGTATTAAAACATCATTTTAGTGCTGGATTACAGAATGATATCACATACATCTAGTGTCCGGACATCTGGTTCTCAAACTACTCCCTTTACTAGAAACTGAATCAGAATCTAGCACATATGAATTTTGCTATGATGTGTTATAGCATCTGGAAGCTATACAACCATTTCAAAAACTTCTATCCTTCCAGGGCAGCAAGTAGTTCCTGGTTTTCACAGACATTTTGTCTCTGGATGCAATCAGAGCTGTAAGATACAATATTTATGGCCTAAACCAGATACTTTAATTTCAGATTAGTTTTCAAAGTTAGCTGGACTGAGATTAGTCTCTTCTCTTCCAGTATCCTCTGTTACAATATATTCATTTCAATAGTTACAATACAGTCTGACATATGGTGTATTTCTTTTCTATCCAACAGGACCAACTCTTGGTACATTTGTAACACAAGCAGCTCTACAAATATATTTTCAATGCAAGCACCTGTACAAATCAGTTTGGTATACAGACAACACATAATTCTTTACAAAACTCCAGCTAGCTATGCTGGCATATGTTACACATCCACCGCCCTACTTCTCCTGACATAGCTGGCAATATCTCACATCATCACAAACAACCATCATCTTTACACAATAAACAAAGTTTTTATCTGGACAAAGAAAATAAAATTACCCAGAAATAGACATATACTATTGCATAATTATCATATTGCACATACATATTTAACAAATCAGAAACATAAAACACCATTTTCATTGCAACCATTAATTATCTGCCTATTTAAAATAATCCTGCACTGTTTTCAGCACTGCATAACTCTTTCTGCGCAGGCTCGTATGAAACGCATTCTTATGATGAACAGGGTTTTATGTTCAGTATATATTTGTAGTAAAGCAAGGGTTTGATAGATAATCTGCATATTTTTTAAACAGGAGAAATTGATCCATAGCCTATCCACTCTGGTCAAAGACAATCACCAGAAATGGTAAATGAGAAAATTAAATGACAAAACTGCATGGGTGAACAATATGATTTTGGTTCAATTGATTTTAATTGAATTCAATTGTTCTCGAGTATTTATATGCTGTGTTATTCAGTATGTTTATATTTCTGAGGAAGTCTGGATTGACGAAAGTGGAGATTTAATATTGTTTTACGCTAAAGTACTGGTCCTATTTTATTCTGTTCGGTTTCTTCTATTGTTCAGCCATGTAGTTTTGTCATTTTATATAGTTTTTCTTTGGAGTTGTTTTAAATGAGAAAATTATGTGAATAGGTTGTGATGCCAGACTGCAGTGGGCAGAGACTAAAAAACTATTTATTTGTTTGCTTATTATAAGAAAATGGATCACAGAACTTGTGTAGGAACAGGAATGAAGGATGAAGAAGGCACACTGCCCTAATCATTTGACTATTAGATTAGAAAGAAGAGAATACTTCTGCAGGAGCAATGAAAAACAATTACTTTTACTGTAGGTGGAAATTATTCAGACCTTAACAACCACAGGACTGAGAAATTGTTGCAAACGTAGCTTCTTTTTCTGTTCCTGTGTGTGGGAGGGTTTTAAACCTAACACCTGTGGGAAATGATACTAATGACTAGACTACCATGGAAATAATTATTTCCACCATCTCCCTTTCTAACATCTTCACCTTGTCACCCCTTGTAATAAGTATGGCTTGACAACCATAAACACAACCCATCTAGGATAGCTTACTGGGAAGGTGGAAAGCTGAATTCACACCTGAAATTGCGGTTTCATGGCTTCATAAGCTAACCAAATGTTTTGCATATCCCATTTCTGGAACAGAATACTTTTGTTTCACTTTATGCTATGGCCTGGCACTCTCCTTTCCCATAGCAGGATCTTGAAACTTATGTAATGAATCTCACCATCACCGGTAGAGCAGCTTGGGGCATGTAGTGAATCTTACGATCACATGCATAGCAGCTTTAAGCCCCATTACCGAGTCATAATTTTTGTCACACAAATACAAAGCTATCTTATTTACTTGCTATATGAGATGCTATAAACAACGAGAGGTCTGAATGCCTCAGAACTCCTTCTGCCTATTCTACTTTGCAGTTAATTGATTTTAATATTCTGTTTTATAATGCCTCTCAGAGTCATACAAACATCTAAATATGCTAACAGAAGTCCATCATCTGTTGGCCCCATCAAAATAATGAGTCTCCAAAGCAGCTTTCCCTCAAGTCTAACTTCCACCATCCTGCTTAGTGTTGCAGTCCATGTCCTAGTTACTCAATCCTTCTTTCTTTCTTTGTTCTTTTTCCCCAACTTGCTCCAAACAGTATGGTACTATACCCAAATTTCTATTCCTTCTTTTAATCTCTACATCTCCATCTTACGTGACATTCTAACCCCACAGTTCAGTGCACCATTTTGGAAATGGCAAGGCATGATTTATACTTGACTGTGTCCCCTTTGTCTTTACATTTGCCTGAACTGTTCAGAGTACTCAAGATGCAGCATTAATAATGATGATGATGATGATGTGTACATAAAAGGACAGCACTGCATTCCTCCAACAATGTATGCCAACCTGCTACTGGCCTTTATTACTACTCTAACATTGATACACAGCTTGAATCAGCTTGGGGGTAACTACAACTACCTGACAAGTGTACAATTTGGGGGTCAACTCCATCAAGAATATATTTTATCACAGATTATTCCCCCAGAGTGATTGGTGTTGCATTTCTTTCCTATCCAAGATCCCAGCTTCCACTTACCTGCCCTCCTGTTCACTCTACAGGGTGCCACTTGTTGGTCCAGCTTCCACCCATCTGATTACATTAGAGGTTATTACAGTTTTAACTGGATATCAATGACCCCACTAATGACTACTGCACCAATTTTAATACCATCAGTTTATATACAAGTTGATCTTGCTGCAAAACCTTAGTGAGGTACTGACAAAACAACTCCTGTCGGCACTCAAAATGCTGAGTAGCAAAAAGCCAAAAAAAAGGACTGAAAACGCAGAGAAGAGTGAATCTCAAAAATCGATCTTATCCTTAAAACTACTTTGTGCAGGGCGGGAACACTCCTAAACTTATAAATACCAACTTCAAGATCACCATACCTCAGAGGAAAGGAAATATTTTGAAAAATGGCATCTTAGGCTTAGTAACATTCTTTTGGACATTCAATGTTCGTATTTTAGGACTTGGTCTAATGGGTCCCAACATTTCAAATAGTTACATGACAAAACACTATACTGAATATACTTTTCACAGTTCCTTCTAAAAGCCAACCTCTGTTCTTGACTCACACAGACACTATCCAACCAATGCAACCATTTCTGAATCACTCCCCACCTTTTACTTTTACTTCCAGATTTCCATGTGGTACAAAGTCAAAAAGGTACTGCGGTGGTGGTGCTGTGATAGCTTTGTCACCTCACAGATGTTGCCCGTTCGATTCTCAGTTAGAGCGTCTTCTGTGTGGCGACATGCGTGAATGGGCGTTCCTTCATTGAAGGTTGTGCGTTAGGCCCGGCAAGCCAGCACGTAAAAAAAAATCTACTGCCAATCATTAGCGGACTGGAGTTCCGCTGTGGCGACCCCTAACTGGGAAAAGCCGAAAGACACAAACAAACAATGTCAAAAAGGTCCACTGAGATCCACATGCACCATATCCTTAACTTCCTTTGTGAGTGCATTGGTGGTGATCCATTCCTAGAACTGAACGAAGATGAAATACAAAACATTTGTGTATTTGAAGCCATGTTGTCAACTATCAAGCAGGGAATTATCATTCAGGAAATCCATCAGCTGTCAGTCAGCCTTTTCCATAATCTTCCCCTTGAGCAGAATAGGCCAGTAGAGACATGGTTGCTGGCTTCTCTTGAATCCAAGTTAAAATAAGGAAACCTTTTGTATTTCAACACCACTCCTGTTACAAATAGGGAACTGTGGTGCTATAGCTGTGGTTCACAAAGTACTAATGTTACAGGAGGCAGGTCATGTATCTATCCTGCTCCTTCCTTGGTCTTCTATATGTCCAGTGTCACCATTCTTAATACTCGGACCTCTCATGCAGGTACTCTGGCTTTGTCCATCCTGTGTAATATACAAATCTGGTGACATACACAATAACACTGCTTGTTAGGTAGCATTTTTCAACGTTTTCTCTCTTCCCTTCAAATAAAGTAATCTGACCATTCCTGGTACATTCTGTCATGCACTGGAATATATTTTAATTGCATTTGTTCACATTTTTTAGATCCAACTTCTTATCCTTTAGTGCACGTTGAGCTCTTCAATGATAGTTTTTCCTTTCTTAGTACACAATCTAATTTCTATGCATCAGTCCTTCTATATGCAGACAGCTGTTGTACTGTTCTCATTTCTTGTCACTATTCCAAATTATTTACCTGTTTCCAGTAACATTAGCTGTGTCCTCTTGTGCCATTCCCAGCAATGATACAGGGATTGCAAAGCACACAGAGCCATGATTGTTGTTAGCCAGCCTCTTTCTCATTTGCCTCGTTTGCATTAATTTGGCCAAGAGTCTAGGAGTCTGATACTAACTCTACTACTAGGGACATTCTTCAAAACGCAATGCTTTTAAAAGAATACTTAAAATTGGTTAAGACTACATATTACCTGTCTTCTCAACCATCAACTGGTACACACTGTTAATAGATGAATGATTTCACTGGAGGCTACATCTTGTTATTCTATGTGTGTGTTGATAATAACATTCTCCTATTTACCTCTTTCTCAGTCTGTGGTTTCTAGAGGAAACTGTTTGCTTTCTTCTGTCCCTGCTTATTGTGGGAGTTCTGACTGACAAGCATTATAGAGCTATGTGACATCCAGTAATACACTACTCTTCTCTACAAAAATATCGAATGGTACTTCCTCCCCCAATAATCCCTTGCCCAAGAATAGTCTATTAGCAGAATACCACCAGACTCTAAATGACCCTTCACCAGGCTGGTTTAATGGAACACACATCTCTTCCCATGACTGTATTTTGGTTTGGCAGTTTGAAGTCTTGGTTACATCCAGCCCTTAATTTAATTTACCACATTATGCAGTCTGTACCTAATCACACTGTGTCCTTGTCACATTTCAAAACCAGGCTGCATTCAAGCACATTTGTGATATAGCCACTTGCCCCCACACCACTGAATATATCACAAGTAATGTAGTCGACATATGCGGGAATTACATGAAGTCAAAGGCTGACCAAGGGAATAAGCTGAGTTTCTGTGCCAGTCACCAGAGTTAGCAGGTTTCAGAATAGAAACAGTAATGTAAAGGAAGAGGGAATCCAATAGAGCCTTTAGAATAATTACTACAGCATAAAGTGTTTTGTAAAATAATAAAGTGATGTGCTATGAGACAGTAAAAGCCATTTTTCCCAAATAAGTTTTAAACCTGGTCTATTTTTCTTTGTGAAACACAGCATTTGTAATTTGAAAAGCGTTTACTATAATCTGCATTGTAAATTCATTGAATGTATTAAACAACATGAAATGTGTAATCTATTTTTTTCCAATGGAGTGCTGTTTTGTAGATTGCTGTTTATTGCAATGAATATAATTATGGTATTCAAACCATGCTGATTTTTTAAAAATAAAATATACAGTAAAGTACGTCTTTGGCATAGTGATTTAGCTCTGTTTGCTGCATTCATTCCTTCACAAGATATGTTCTCTTGTAAGATGTTTGACAGTCAATAGCCATTCATTCACCTCTTATAGGATCTTCAGCTTTGCATTTAATTACTCCAGGACAAACATGAAGCACATATGGAATATATTCACTTCCCTTCAGAGTTCTCAGCTGAGCCTTTAATAAGGAATGTGACTACTGACATACTGAAATAAGTGAAGCTACGTTTATCTTACTTAAAATTCAACATTATGTCAAAGTATTCATGTTTGCACCAGGAATGATAGCAAGTAGAATTAAAAAAATGGTAATTTTGTAAATAACGTTATATATGTTCATTATTATTCAAATATCATTATAACAAATAACATAACCATTGACAGCGCAGTGGTGCAGCGGTAGAGTTGTCACCTCACAGCAAGAGGTTCTTTGGTTCGATTCTCAGCTGGGGTGCCTTCTTTGTGGAGTCTGCATGTCCTCCCTGCATTCGTGTGGGTTTCCTTCTGGGTGTTCCGGTTTCCTCCCACATTACAAAGACATGCACATGGAGAATTTCTCCCTGGGCCTCTGCTGAAAATTGGCTTTGTTCCAAGTCGGACTTTCCCGGTTAACAAATGTTAAATAAAAAACATTGTTTCATAGTAAGCATAGCACATAATTTCTTAACAATATTTGATTTTAGCTCACTTTGTATTTCTAACTTAATGTAATAGTGCTTAATGTTCATCCTTAGGTGACCGAAAGTCAGGTCATGCAAGAATTATTGTTATATGAAATGTATTGTTGTAATTCTGATGTAAGAGAGGTATATTATTCATTAAACCAAGTTATTCAGATTTAACAATACCATATAACAATTATATATACAATATTAATTAGATGAAAGATACTTAGTTAACATAAAGAGACAAGAGAGAAAAAAAAGTCCACTCAGCTGAACAGGTAGTTTCTGATCCAAATATTTTTGAAGTTTGCACTTTGTACAGACCTGGAAGAGATTTTAGCATTCATGTTGGACTGTATACAGGTTAAAATGTGGGCAAAAAGTGTCATGAAACTGGTAGTGTCTATCTGAAAATGCAGACTGTACAGAGTGAGTGTTTACTGGGTAAAGGACTGACAGCTGCAGTCTTATGTTCCAGTCATAACATTCAAGAAAGAAGGTGTCTGGAAGTGAACCATTTATTCAACTACTAACTGGATGTCTGAGACTAAAGGGGAAGGTCATGTAATGATAGCACTCCAAAAGAAAGCAAGAAGGATAAAAATGTAAGGTGCATATTGGAAGAAGCAGTAAAAATAGAATTACTTTATGAAGAAGGAAAAGAGAATGACAAAAAAAGAAAAAAAATCATTTGAGTCTAAAAAATAAAAAGAAACAATAAAAAAGTACAAATAAAGCCAAGGAGAATAAAACAGAACTGTGTAACACTTCAAAATGAGAATCTAGTTTCCTGGAGCCAGACAAGAGGAAAGATGAGAATGTAACAGAAGATAAATTATTTAAGATAATGGGAGACCAAAATAGGACAACTATAGATAAAGCAATGCAATATAGGCTAGGTACACCTAATCAACTAAAGATTGCAGGCCGCAGCATTGAGCACAGTCAGAACGTACTGGTCCTGGGGACTCAATAATCTACTACACTGACTCATACTTAGTTCCAGCGGTAGAAACAATAGCAAGACATGCACATGTTTACAAAGGGTTGGACCAGGATTAAAGATGGTCCTAAGGCCTTGAAAAACTCTGTAAGACAAAATTTGGTCGTAAAGGGACTGTGTCACTTATTGATATAAGTGGAGAAAGGGAAAATCAAACAGCAGTAAGGAGTTCCATCACGAGCCTTTTCAAATCAATATGTGGTTAAGTAGGGCGAATGGTGTTTTCTCCATCCAACCAGAAATACATAATGAGTAAAGAAATAGTAAAATCAGTAATTACACTAAGGTATTTGTCTAATCAAACAGTTTGGTGTATGTCCATAACTGAAAATAATTTCTTAAGATCTGAATGTTTGGAAAAAAAAAAAGTGAAATACACCTGTGAGACAGGAACAAGATTACATGCCAAAGAGATTTGGATAGAAAGAGTACAGTTAGCCTGGCCCATTTTCTGGTGTGAAATTCAACTGCAGGAAGACCAATGCAGAGGAATAAATGCTTTATAAATTGGCATGCTTAGCTATGTGAGCAAGAAATCATGAAATGTGAACACTAAAAATAAGCAATGTTTTATGTGATGACTTTAAATTCATTGTTAACCTTAGCAAAGGCAAATTAGGTTGTAAGGTGGTTCTGTTTGTTAAAGAAAGTCATAAAATAACAAGAGTAAAAGAATTATGAAAAAATATAAAGGTCAACCATCTTATGTGGATGTTAAGGGAACTGTTAATAGCCTACCAATGTCTCTATCAAAAGTGTGACAAAATGATCTGTAAACCCTGAGTCTACAAAAACAAAAAGCAATTTGTAACAGTAAAAAAGTGAATTATAAAATTACAGAAATTAGTTTTGGAAAAGATCAAACTCCCTGCAGCCTTTATGTGGTTAGTTGTCCCCCATACCCCTACTAACTATATATGGTAAATCTAAGGTTGCTGTACCTTGCAGTTGTGGGAAGATTCCAAGACTGCAATCTCTTTCTTAGTATATTATTTCCTACATTCACTATTAAACATGCTCCATTCCAAGGATCACATCTAAGGCTACTGGAATCAGAAAAGAATCCCCCTCGTCCCCAAATACATTAAACATTTAAATGGATATATTATTTTTCTTTCAATAACAGTACAGTACTAAAGAAAAAGTGCATCATTAGAAAATTCCAGTAGGAGGAGTCCAGCTTGCCACATATTAAGTGCTCACTTGACCATGACATGAAACTAAGCAGTATTAAAGCACTATAATAATTCTTACAAGAAAATCTATACAGTGAAATTATAAACAAGAGGAAATGAAATTTATACATGATAGATAGATAGATAGATAGATAGATAGATAGATAGATAGATAGATATGCTTTCTGATGAACTTGCATCTCACTCATGACTGGTTCCTGTCTTATCCCTATTGTTTGCTGATATAGGCTCCGTCTCCCTGTGTCCTTGATTTTTATAAAGAAGGTATTAAGGATGGATGGAATTATTTGCTTTTCAAAACTAATAATATGTATTATACAAGTTCTGGTGAATATGCAGCTAGAAACTACAAGACCTGGAAGAAGGCTTTATAAAAGCAAGTTGTCTGTAGGACTCCGAATGAGTTAAATTGAATCCAGCCTTCTGACACTGACATAAAGAAACATGCTCGCATTGTAATGGATAATATACATTTACTGGACAATATTCTTGAGACAATATTCTTGAAACAAGAGTCCTACACAGAAAAAAAATGAATGATAAAGAAGACTTATAAAATCAACAAATATAACAAATTATTTGACAAACTATGTATTTACAAAGCAAGAGGACTTCAGGATACATACAGGCAACTGTGTATTGCTATTTTAAAAAGCATTTGTTAAGTGTGAAATGTTATCTTACAGAGAAATGGTGCAGTCCCCATCAGGGAAGTATTAGATGGGAGTAAATGGGGATTTCAGAAATAACACTTCATACATAGAGGGCTACTACATTCTTTCTCCTGCACTCCATGCAGAAAAATAAGTAGCTTTACAAAAAAAGGAAAGATTGATTTTAAATGGCACAATTAATTATACATTAAGCAGCATATTTCTTTCACTTGCCCAATACTGAGTAATAGCAGTTATTTTTTAAACACCTTTACTGAATTATCACTTGTGACATAGGCAAACTTACATTTATATAAAAGTAATCAAATCATATTAAGTTCACATTTTGCAAAAATTACACATCACATATATTATGTATCATATAATCTAGGCATCATTGCATAAATTATTCATTTCCTGCCTTGTATTAAACCTCATTCCTCCAAAACCTTTTTCTGCATGGATTGTTCCCACAATTTCCATTTTCTCCCTATTCTATCCTTTTTTAAATATCCTACTTCCTGTTTTTTATCTCTGTTACAATATTCACTACTTCGAGAATAGGTGGTTTAGATTTTGACTTCTGTTTTCTAGTAATTGCTTTTGTGGCAGCCACCTAAGGAAATTCAGATCCTGTATCCCAACTCATAAAAAATACATTATTTCCTTAGTTACACTCATTTGTTCACCCAGTATTTCTGACACAGTACTCTGTAGTGAATTTTTAAAGTCTGCCAACTCATTACACTCCCAAAACATAAGTTCCCAGTTACCTCTTCTCCTCATCATGCCTCCAACATTTGCCGTCTGCCTAAGGGATAATTCTTTGAAGTCTGCTTGGGGTATAAAAGTATCTATACAAACACTTCTAGACAAAAATTCTAAATCTTCTAGATTTTTTTTTTCCCAGTTTGGGAGCCATACATATATCCTCTCATTGTTTTATTTTGAATTGCATATATAATCTCTCTTCCCAATCTTTTCTAACCTCTTTTGATTAATTTCTATAGCTATTGTGCAACATTTTATATGCCATTCTAATTATCCCCTTTTAAACAAAAAGTAATTGTCGTTATAATGAGAAAAATTTAACTGCATTGCTTTCACAACTACTTTCAGAAGGCGTAGCAAACAGTTCTGTATTTGACTGTTGCTTCTCACTATTGAGTGTGAACTACAATAGAGCTGTTTATAATTTTGTATGTATGCAAGCAGTTGAGTATTAACATACATATATATATATATATATATATATATATATATATATATATATACACATACATATACACATATATATGTACAAAATCATCAGAGTATGCTACTGCATTTATAAAGACAGAAAATTTGTGAGTAACACACCCATACCTCTCAACCTAGAAACATCAAAAATCTGGAGAAGGCCCATGAAAAATAGAAATCTGTATGTTGACTAACGTAATATTTGCATACATAACTATGTAACCTCGCCCACTCCAATGGAATTATGGGATACTAACTTTCAAACACAAGCTGAAGAACACATAACAAAAATAAAACAAAAAACTAAGCATAATGTCCACAAAACCATCCAACAGACACTCAACGGCTAAAAGATTTTGTTAAAAGTTCAAATGAATTTATTTGGTGAGTAGATACACCTTTTCATCAGACCTTGGGACATTGGGAATCTAACAGAGACAACTGAAAGTAGGTGGATAATGAGACTCAGGACAGACAAAGGGAATCATTTGAATGATAGGGTACCTCTTAAACCCCTATTATGGTCCAGACCATTGGTTAGGAAATAAGTTTTATAATCTTCATATATAACTTATACAGATAGATAGTTTTTAGATATACACATAAAAATGTATTCAAAAAACTTTTCAATATGTTTTCATGGGCTGCTATGTATGTTTTGTAAAGTATTTTCTATGATACTGTTTTTTATTTTGTAGTAGGGATATGCTGTCTTTTTAAGAATGGATTTCTTAAGTTAATTATGTCTTACTTGTGATTGGTTGTTTTTTAAGTACTACAAGTATATACGAGTTGGAAAATTTATTTTTAGGTCTGATGAAGTGGTGTATCTACACCATGAAAGCACTCACCAAATACATTTATTTGAACTTTTAACAAAATCTCTTAGACGTTGAGTGGTCTGTTGGATGTTTTTGTGGACATTGTGCTTGTATTTTATATCCAACTACCTCGGTCTACTTACTGCGACTTGTCTTGTGTTTAGACAATGACAATATGGCACCAGAGTCCCCCTGTGGCCATTCCAATGTCCCATTACCTAGCTATTTTGCCCCATTTACCATAAATATGAATGTGTACATGCATACTGCTTTACATCTACAATGATTATTTGGATTTTACTTTTACATTTTATAGCACAATGCACAAACAGTAATAGATATCTGCTAAACAAAGTAATACTGTCTCACAATGAAAATAGACTTGGCATTAAAACTTCTGCCCTTGAATCTCACATTCATTGAAACCCACACCACATCCAAAGAAAATGCATCTGGATAGTGGTGGATAAAGATTACCTTTGGACTGTTTTCAAATCATAGGCCCCTTGCACACAAAACAAAAAACATACATGCATTCTTTGATACACCTTCCTGACTTTATTAAATTATATGCCTTCTATAATAATACAGCACACTTGTTAGACTTAAGTTAGAGCTCATTTTAAATTTATTGTTTGAACATTTTTCCAGTAGGCAATGAATAAACTTATGAAAACCGGTAAAACCACAAAGTAAAAACTGCATGAATCCCAAGCACTCCACTATAGTCGACCAAACCACGTTGGAAAAACGTTAAAAGTAAAATAAAATATTGGTTTATTAAGTGTACAATTTTAAAATCCACTTTTTGTTAAGTAAAACTTACTCAACTTCTTCAGATAGAAACTTATAGACAACCATTTCTAAATACAAGTGTCTTATATAGGTTTCAAACCAAGTCACGAGTATGGTAATAACATTGTAATTGGCTCAGTGATTTAAAGCAATATATGGTCGTATTCAATAAATGTATGTATAGTACCAGAACATTGTCTGTATATGTATGAGTAAACATTAACATTTTTACTCGTCCAACAGTGTCTAATGTTGTAAGAAACACTACTGCCTTAACATCAAATAACTGTTGTCCTTCTTAACTTATTTAAACCTGCTCTCTAAAAATAATGCACTGGACATAAACGTAAATGGTAAACTCTGAGTTATGTATACACACACTCATAGATAAAAAACCTATGATACAAGTTTGTTCATGTCGTTGTCTAACATGAACCCTGAGGCACCGCTTAGTTCGACCCCTGCCTTAAGTCAACATGAAGGCAATGGTAACTTGACTGCATTAATTGAACTGCTGTCACAAAAAGTAGACAACCTTTCTAAAAGACTGGATGATACAGTCTCCCCGCAATGTGGTTTACAACAACAATGCATTTCAAATGTACAAGTAAATTCAGGTACACCAATCCATCCTCAGACACTGCTTTCAGGTAGTCAATCAACAGCGTCGTATGGTACTGGAACTCGTAGAAGCGTTACTGCTGACGAAATGGGGGAGGAGTATGCTAACAGTGGACAACAACCTTTCAACAAACAACCACCTCTTGTTGCACAAAACTTGAGTTTGTGGCTGAATAGATTTTTTTTCTTTTAGTGAAACAGCCACACGTAATACACCGGACTCTATTCAGGAGGTAAGAACAGACATGGCTACCAAATTGAATACCTTTGATGAAAAACTGTGTAAATTAAGAAAAGTACAGCTCGAAATAGCGTACTTTCAAGAGTGTATTAAACTGAAAATTATACCTAAGGGTCTTAGACTGTGGTAGTACCCAACAGGTCTTACTGAAGGATCTGATTTTTATAAGGCTCTAATCGACATGTTTGATAGACATGGTTTAGAATTGTTGCAAGTGTTATGTACTCACTATCAACAAACAGCAGACAAGTTAACACTTGAGACTAATGGTTTAGATTTAGATACAAGAAATGACATCAATTTCTCAAGGTATTGCTATGATTATGACCGTATTTTTGACAGTATAGATCAGTATCTGTCAAAAATTAATCTTACTAAGATCAAGAAAATCAAGCGAGACCTGAGAGACTATGAGGCAGGTATGGCCTATCCTAAGCCACCAAATTCTCAAGGAAGTTTTTTACCTGACACGAGTGGATGTAAGACTATTAGTGAAGGTATACAGAACTATGTGAACCACTCATCTACACCAACTAGTAGTAATAATCAGGTAAAAGAGATCCAGCAACCTGAAGGTACTGGGGCTATTCGCCGCAGTGAAAGAATAGCGGCCAACAACAACAATTCTAACCAAGGTACAATAGTAGAACGTCAGACATTTTAGACAGTCATACCTATGAAGAGGAGTCAAGGAATGAACCAATAATGACAAAACTGCCCAATTCAGAACATTTCCATCATAAAAGTCTACTTCCACACACACACATATATTATATATATATATATATATATATATATATATATATATATATATATATATATATATATATATATATATATCAAATTAACACCGTATATCAGAAGAAAATTTAATACTAAAGTAAAATAAATTGAAATAACCAACTCAGACACTGAATAGATGATTAAGCTTTTATTCAGGTGGAAGAGCTTAAATAGAATGACAGTTGTGTAAGCCGTAGGCATCTTGCACAGCTTCTCGCACTTATTTTCAATTTCATAGTTTTTTGGGGGGGGGTTAAAAACCAGGGACACATTTTAAACATTGCTTGCATAATTTTGGAAAGTTGCTAGAATAAAATGTTGTGTTACCACCATCCATTTCACTGCCAAGTCTTGAACCTAGGACCTTGTGCAGTACAGTCAAAGCAGCATACCACTATGCCAAATCAGCAGTTTCCTGAAAGATAGGAAGACTGTAACTTAAATGGCTATCATTTACTGAATTCAGTTCTCACTTCTCACCACAGTTCTATATAACTTAGCATAAAAAACCTGGACAAAGCCAATAATGGGAGAATACAGAATTTAGTTCTCACTTCTCACCATAGCTCTCAACGTCTTATCACAAAAAACCTGGACAAAGTCATTAATGTGGGAATACAGCCCCAAAATAGGTACAAATTTAAAATACTGATCTTATAATCTTAGAAAATTACTAGAATAAAAGGTTTTGTGTTACCATTTATTTTCTGAAGAATATGAAGTCTGAAATTCAAATACCTTTCATTATTTAGTGAATTCAGTCCTTCAGTGATTTGCCACAAAAACCCTGAAAACCACAGATTTAATGAGGAACAGAACAAAAATATAAGGCATAAATTCACAAGTGGTGGTGGGTAGGGACTTTAGGCTCTTTTTACCTGTACCCAAGGTACAGGGTTTGAGCCTGACTAGCTGTAGTCACCAGGTGTATTTACCATTTTCACACACACACACACACACACACAACATGACCAGATTAGAACTTCTTCCTAACTAGTTTGCTACACTACAGTATTACACAATTATCACAAGCGCCACAGAGTTTATAGGTCTAAGACTTGGCCAAAGGGTTATTTCAAGATGACTGACATGAGCAGACTTGCTAAAGTAGGCCAATGGCAGGTGTAGTGAGTGTGAATGGCCTCAAATCATTCATCTCTACACACAAACACACGCATTTATACAGTTGGCAGGACCAGGATTAGAACTTTACCTAACTAGTTTTCTACACTACACTATTATGCAGTCATCACAAGTGCCACAGAGCTTATAGGGCTGAGACTTGGCCAATGGTTTATTTCAAGGTGATTGACATCAGCAGGAATGCTAACATGGGCAATAGGAAGTGCAGTGTGTGTGAATGGGCCATAAATCATTCTTCTGGAAACACACACACTCACACACAACTTTACATTTGACAGGATTGAGTATACAAATGCTAGATGAATACTGATTTGTACTATCGTATTACACAGTTATCACAAGCACCACAGACACTATAGGGCTGAGGGCTACCAAAAGGAATGTGTACAGTGATTGACATCAGCACATCACGTGATATTGGCCAATTGGATGTGTAGTGGGTACAACAGGCCTCATAATGGAATTCTCTCTCTCACTGTCCGTCTCTCTCTTCCCCACATCTGTGTGTGTGTGTATGTTTGACATATTATAGTGTGTTGGCATTGGATATGTGTGAGTATTCCTATCCAATGTGTTTGTGAAGCATGAATGGTGTACAATTTGGTGTCTGTGTACAGACATCTGCGAGTGACAGATATGTATAGTCCACTGCGTTGTCAGACATGGGTTTCATTTCTCTAAGTGTAGGTGCATACCCAGTATGATGATCTGTATTTAGTGCGTGAATCCATTCCAGGTAGGTTGTACTCCAGGGTTTGGTGTTCTGCACATACAGCTAGCAACCTGCTTCTGCGGGATATTTGTAGATAGATTGACAATATGGAGTCAAAATGGGCAACAGATAGGGGGATACTGTGACTATTGCTGTCTGTGCTGCTTGTATTACATGGTTGGTGTTAGCAGAAATATTCAGACATATGTACTGTTTTACACTGTGATGTATTATGTCATCAACTACTGACAGATATAATTATTTGCTCACAGTTATTTCCTGGGAAATACAAGATGAGTGAAGCCGAGTCCAGTATTGTGGTCCACAGCCTACACATTCTTGCACACTCCTGCCATTCTAGAGGGGTAGCTATAGACACTTGTTGATGGGTCTGTGTAAATGGTCCATCCAGCACCTTGGTACTATGGTGTCGGAGGATCCCCTTCTTGTACATATATTGACTTAACCGAATGGCCATATCCTGCTGTGGCCATACCTCTCAGCTGTACAGATTCACCCAGGTTACCCAGAGGCAGGGTTCATATATCTGGTCAGTTCTCCTTCACGTTGTGGTTTATGAGCAGTTTTGTAGCCACCCATTACTGGGTTTGCAGGCAGAGGTAGTATGGGCACACATCAGAGTTTCAGGCTTCACACACTCCATGATGTCCATGTGTCTACACCCCCCCACTCTGTTATTCTATCCTCTTCCTAACATTATGCGAGCGATATCTGGGAAGTATCCCTAGAGTTGGCCCTTCATCCCAGTGGTATTTATGGATTGGTCCACAGTTCATGCAGTGGGACATAGGGGGCTTGCTACTGGGATTTGTCAACATGATCTTGCATTTCTGTTCTGTTGAATGTGTTAGGCTGTTAGTTGTGATCTCATGAGATACCATACAATGACACTACGGGTGAGGCACAAGCCTTTGACAGAGGACTGTAGGCCATTTGATAGTGATGCAGGCCATCTGTAGCAGGCCACTGCATTCTGTCACTCCTACATTCCCAAGCTGTGAGCCAGTGGATTCCCCTGGAGTGACAGGGTAAGTGTGCAAGGTGTTAATGGCAATAGTTCCTGTCCATATTGATCCATTGGTCTGGATGCAGGCAGGGTGCTGCTTACAGCTAGGGACACACCTGCATAGGACAGTTCTTCAGCATGCTGCATTCTGTGGGTAACCCCATACAGAAGTGGGGTCATACTGTACGCATTCCCAACAGCAAGGATATGACCTGTGATAAACCTGTGGCTGATGGTGGAGTGAGCTGAGTGCATGTGTGATATGGAAACTACTTGCAGCTGACTCACAGATATACCTGGGGCATTCCTCTTATGCTGCCTTGTGCAGGGACATAGGCAGTCTCTCATTACTTCATAACTGTGCCTTTTGTGGTCTACCAGTGATTGGCCAGACTACATCAGCATTCCATACTACACAGACAACTAATGTGCTGCTAACCTGTCAGTACAATTCCAATGTTGTGTGCAGCTGACAGCTAAATTTTATGCACTCTGTCTAGGGTACTTCCACCTGTGTACTGTGTGTATGTATGTGCTCACATTCATGGCATGTCCATCTTTCAGACGGTGACAGATATCAACATCTGGACAGTGGGTATGGATGACTGCTGACATGGGTATTACTGAATAGCATTATGTTTGGCACTGCAGTTGTCAGAACATGGCCCTGTCAAACACAGTCATGCCCATAGGCCACAGAGACATAACCCTCCATGCCTACATGCTGACCACTTCCAGACAATATTGAACACACAATAACCTAACACACAGACCCCTGCATATTGTACACATGCAACAATCTATCCTGTAGATTGGGCCAGTTTGGGTAATTTGCACTCCACTGATACTACTCTTCACACACATATGTTACTGCATTTCTACATAGGAATATGGGGGGGGGGGCACACCTGACAACTTTAAACTGTGCTATGACTGTACTGGTATGTCAGGTACTTTGTTGGCTTCCACATCATTTTGTATTCTGACCTATCATGCAGACTGGAGGCACATCAGTGGAGTACAGATCTTAGGATTTATTGACCTACATTTCAGTTTCAGACTTCTTACCCTTCAGAACTAACATACAACTGCCAGACCTGTTGAAGTCTGTCTGTGTAGGTCTGGAGCGGGGCTCTTCACTATTGCCATCAATTGGAGGCCTTAGCCTAGCCTTTCTTTATGGTCATCTACACCTGTCCTGCTGGCTGAGGCTGGTGGCTGGTATGTGAGCCTCACTGACATGCATGTGTGTGTCCTATGGACACACATTTGGGCCACCACATGTACTACAGTGGGATGTGGGATTTGTCACCTTGTCTAGTACTGCCTAGTGTGTTGACACTAGTATTTGTTATGGATTTCATGCTGCCCATATAGGTGTCCAGTATCTGCTGCCATCCCATTCAGCCACCCTATTCCCTTGCATGCTCGCTTCCATACCATGGATACAACTATCAGAACATACTACCTCATTCAGCAATTGATAGGAAGAGTGACATACATTGTGGCTGGGCCAGTACTGAGGATGGTGATGGAGGGCTGACTATGTTGGATGCACATAGTACACTCCCTATACATGGTAAAGCACAGGTAGTAAAAGAAAACAAGCCAGCAACAAGTGGACCGCTGAAAAATAAGTAGTTTAATAATAAACTACCAAAGCAACATGAGAGCTTACAGACAAACCGGTTTCGGCCCGGATTTAAACCTAGCCTTCTTCAGTGTTTTACAAAGAAGCCAATCATGAAGTGCTTTTATATAATCATGAAAAAATTATGATTGGTTGAACAGAAGATACTATGCTCATGAATATTCTTCAAAATAATATACTTTCCAAATATATTAATGAACATTCATTAAACCCTGGGCTGAGAAGTACACCAAATTTGGACATACTATACTCACAAATATTCATCAAGAATATATACTTTGCCAAATTTATTTATAAACATTCATTAAGCCCTGGGTTGAAGAGTGCACCAAGTTTGGTGATCCATTTCTTTTCTTTCACATCAAGTTTTTTGTGCCAGCCACATTTGTTGGTTCTATAAGCCAATAACTTTGTCAATAATTGTGAAATGAAATTGTGCCTTATTATGTACAAGTGTGTGTTTATATAGTGCATTAGATGTTTTTTTACATCTAATGTCACTCAAATGTTCGACACCGTAACCTAACTGTCGAG
Organism: Protopterus annectens; assembly: GCF_019279795.1. Taxonomy (NCBI): domain Eukaryota; kingdom Metazoa; phylum Chordata; order Ceratodontiformes; family Protopteridae; genus Protopterus; species Protopterus annectens. Next base: position 117,995,435 of record NC_056742.1, on the reverse strand, counting down.
AGGTTTGCCCAACATAAAATGAGTGACAGGTGCAACATGCCATATATATGGCCCAATCAGTATTACAGTTAGCAAAAAATTGAATGTCAAAAACTCTATTACTATTTCTGCTAGTGAATTCTTTTGTTTTCACCATATATTTACAGTTGACACAGTGGCCACAGGAAAACAACCAATAAGTTTGTCCCCAAAATAGTTGTTTGATATGCCTGGGGTAAGGTAGATTCAGAATGATGTTTGTAATGATTAAAATGTCCCGCTAGGTTCTTTCCTTCTTGAAAGGAAAATGAACATTTATGGAATGATTGCTTTGGTTCTAACATCTGCTTCCAGTATATTCAATTATCCTTGATAATGTTCATGAAATTATTAGTGTTTCTGCCAAATGTGATTGTAAAGCGCACTATATGTGTCTTAGTGGGTTTTTTTTTCCACGTCAAAGATTTGATCTGTGTAAACCTGAGGCATAATTACGAGCCATTGTAACATACCCTGAGTTGTAGCCCCTATCAATAAATCTATTATGCAGATCTTGAGCATGATGAGCAAAACTAATATTATCAGAACAGTTACGTCTGATTCTGATGAATTGTGATTTTGGAATGTTTTTGGCGATATGTTTTGGATGTTCTGGTAACTAGGAATATGGATAATACTCTAAAAACTGAAATCTATAGAAAATTTCCCCAGTATAACACCATACTCCAGCTTTCATCCAAAACATATCGCCAAAAACATTCCAAAATCACAATTCATCAGAATCAGACGTAACTGTTCTGATAATATTAGTTTTGCTCATCATGCTCAAGATCTGCATAATAGATTTATTGATAGGGGCTACAACTCAGGGTATGTTACAATGGCTCGTAATTATGCCTCAGGTTTACACAGATCAAATCTTTGGACAAAGAAACCCACTAAGACAAATATACTGCGCTTTACAACCACATTTGGCAGAAACACTAATTTTCATGAACATTATCAATAATTGGAATATACTGAAGCAGATGTTAGAACCAAAGCAATCATTCCCAATAAATGCTCATTTTCCTTTCGAAAGGAAAGAACCTAGCGGACATTTTAATCATTACAAACATCATTCTGAATCTACCTTACCCCAGGTATATCAAACAACTATTTTGGGGGACAAACTTATTGGTTGTTTTCCCTGTGGCCACTGTGTCAACTGTAAATATATGGTGAAAACAAAAGAATTCACTAGCAGAAATAGTAATAGAGTTTTTGACATTCAATTTTTTGCTAACTGTAATACTGATTGGGCCATATATATGGCATGTTGCACCTGTCACTCATTTTATGTTGGGCAAACCTCTCGACCAGTTAGGTTACGTGTGTCGGAACATTTGAGTGACATTAGATGTAAAAAAACATCTAATGCACTATATAAACACACACTTGTACATAATAAGGCACAATTTCATTTCACAATTATTGACAAAGTTATTGGCGATAGAACCAACAAATGTGGCTGGCACAAAAAACTTGATGTGAAAGAAAAGAAATGGATCACCAAACTTGGTGCACTCTTCAACCCAGGGCTTAATGAATGTTTATAAATTTGGCAAAGTATATATTCTTGATGAATATTTGTGAGTATAGTATGTCCAAATTTGGTGTACTTCTCAGCCCAGGGTTTAATGAATGTTTATTAATATATTTGGAAAGTATATTATTTTGAAGAATATTCATGAGCATAGTATCTTCTGTTCAACCAATCATAATTTTTTCATGATTATATAAAAGCACTTCATGATTGGCTTCTTTGTAAAACACTGAAGAAGGCTAGGTTTAAATCCGGGCCGAAACCGGTTTGTCTGTAAGCTCTCATGTTGCTTTGGTAGTTTATTATTAAACTACTCATTTTTCAGTGGTCCACTTGTTGCTGGCTTGTTTTCTTTTGCTTTTGACATTCCTATAGCCGTGCAGCTCCTTACGTGCAGGGGATATCCTTGGAGAAAGCACAGGAAGTGTCATGTCTGGCATCCCTTTTACTGTATGTGTGAGTCAGAAAGCGGTGTCGTCCCTACTGTGTCAGTGTATGTGCTATGCGTTGCCTCTTTGCCAAGGCCTGGGCACACCTTCTTCTGCCTACATGGGCAGGCTCAGGTGGTTCTTCCTCCAAGTCCCTCTGTGCCTGTGATGGCCTTGGCAATGGGTGGGGGCGTTGTAGCCTTGCCCTGTGCTGTTCCTGCTGTAGCTATTTCTGCAGGCTCATATTGTGCAGCATGGCACATACTATGAACATTTGTGTACATGTAGCTGGAGAGTACTGCAAGGCTCCACCGGATGTGTCCAGGCAGCAGAACCGTGACTTGAGCATCCGAAACACATGCTCTGTTATGATTCTGGTTTGTGTGTGTCCCTCATTATGGAGTTCTTGTTCAGGTGTATGTGCATTTCTGAGGGGTGTCATCAGCCATGGCTCCAGTGTGTAGCCAGCATATGGGATGTCCCCACTGGCAAATGACTGGTACAGCTGTGTCATATACCAGATGTGGGAGTCGTGATAGCTTCCAGGGCTGCCAGCACACACATTCAAGATGATGCCCTGGGCATCGCACATGACCTGGTAGGTGATGGAGGGGAAGCCCTTGCAGTTTATGTAGACCCTACCCTGCTCACCGGGTGGTGCTTTGATGTGTATATGCATGCAGTCTATAGCACCCACTACCTCAGGGTATTCTGCTATTTGGTGGAAGAGATGCATACTGCTTTTCAACACCTCATGGTTGATGGTGAAAGATATGTGCTCACCGGCATGTGCTGGCATCCAGGAATTGGTGGAGTACCCTGGATGCTGATGCCTGTGAGATCCCCATGATATCCCCAGTTGCCCTTTGGAAGGTATCTGTGCCTAGTATTGCTAAGTCTACACATACCTTGGTATCTATTGGGATGGGTTCCCCTCTGTTGGTTCTGTGTGTGAGGTGGGGCCAGCACAGCTCAACAATTTGCTGTAGAATGTCCCTGTCCACCCTATAGCACTCCACTATCTCCAGCTCATGTAGGCCCTGGCAAGTTACCCTGGGTCTGTACATTCTTCTCCTCCTTCTCCTCCTCCTCCTCACTGTGGGATGGTCATCAGCATTCACATCCTCAGCCTCTTGCACATATTGATGTATGACAGTGACAGCAGCCTTTATCATTTTGTTAGTTTTGTCAGGTAAAATTGGCTGTGTACACCAGTGGTGTATACTTTGTGGGATAAAACAGAGTGAAAGGGGTTTGAATAGTTTATAGTAGTGTGCTGGGCTGCTGCCTGTGTAATTAGCTGATTCTGATACATTTCACCTGCCAGCTGTGCTAGTTCTCCTTGATTGCCTTCCTACTGCTGTTTTCCCTTCCCATTGCCTTCCCGTTTAAGCCCTGAGGTGCGGTGTGCATATCCAGTGCTCAGATGTGAACTGAACTGCTATTTCCTGTTTTTCTTTTTTTTTTTTGTTTAAAACCCGGTGTGTGGTGCACCCACCTGTTTAAGCAGGGAAAACAGTGCTCAACAATGTGAGACACACACCCTTCCTTAGATCTGCTTAGCTATGAGCATACACGGGCTCCAGGGCTCCAATAAGTTTACACCAAGCATGGCACACCCCTTACTGAAGTCATCCTCTTGTCCTGCCTACATGGTTCCTTATTCCTGCACCTGCACGGTTAGGTGCAGGCTGCTAGAAGGAAGAAATCTGTGATTCAGTATAGGTCCCTTCATTTGCATACCCCAGTGTGCAGGTCCATAGTTACAGTTCCCAAGCACAATCTATCCCCAGTGCTCCCTTGTCTTATTTACATTCTGCCTGCCATTGACTATAATGGCAAAATGCAGATTTCTGTTAAAAGGCAGATTTTCCTTTTTTTTTTTTTTTTTTATTTTCAGCACCCCCGTGTTTGCGCCCTGCTGCCCTTAGCTTAAACAGCCAAGATCGGCCAAAAAAATAAAAGTTTTATTTTTAAAAAATGTAAATTGCTTTTAATGGCAGTGGTCTTATATTTGGCCATTGGCCTGTCTGTTCAACATAATACATGCTTTTCATGAGCTGTAATGCCTCCGTTTTGTCAGATGCAAAAATGTATTCGGCTACTAGCTGAATATATTTGTGCACTGACACTATTCCTATACGGAATCCGTTCAGCTTGCTGGATCATAAAATCACCTCATTTGCATGTTTTCACCAGCAAATGAGGTGATTTGCATACCGAATGGAATTCCATGCAGGAACAGTATAGGGCTGCTCGTGCACATGAAAACGGCCCTATTCAGGATCGCACAGCAGCCAAATTGCGTGCAGGAGTGGCTATACTATTCCTGCATGGAATTTGGCTCTTCATGAATCCAGCCCATCAAATATTCATTTGTGTAGTAATAGGAACCATAATTATTAATAAAATTTTCTTAATTTATTGATTAGAAAACATAAGCTTTTTAAACAACAGCAATATTTGGTTTATAAGAGGTGTAAGAACAAGTTTTGACATTTAACTTTTTATATATATTTTTAAAATCTATATAAAGATGTTTGTATGTATTTGAGTATATGGTTCAAGCAATGTCCTATTACTATTAAGAAGTAAAGTTTCATGTATTGATTTTCAATATGATGTACAAGAACTATAATTTCAACACAACACTATGCTAACAAATGTGGAGTTTAACTAAAAATCAATATTTGGAAACTCTATACCTCCTTCATCCCAACTTGTGGTGTGCCAGAGATTAGAAATTCTTAGATTTTTGGGATACCAAAGAAAGTTGAGTAATAAGTTATTAATTTTCTGTTTAATTTTGACAGGTGTGGAATTATTACAGCTTGGCCAATGAATAAAGATTTTAGGTAACAGTATCATTTCATTTGTACAACTGTATGGACTAAGCCATACCCAACAGAACTAAACCCTGTTCCTGAAGGAAACACAAACCTGTCTGGTGGGCATCCTCTATCAACAGGCTTTACAACAAAAAGAAGACACCGTTGTCCAAGGGTAAAAAGGAACAAATTCCAAATTGGAAAAACTCCCTCCTCCATGTCAACAAGCAAATTAGACCACTAGTGAAAACCTCCAAAGCCAAGTATGAGTTGAAACTAGCCTCCAAAACAAAGGGAAACCAAAAGTGCTTCTTCAGTTATGTTAGGAACCTTCATGGCAAAGCCCAAGTTTGCTGCATATTAGTACTTAATGGTACCACTTACACTGATTTTGCTCACTTAGCCAATCTACTAGCTGATAGGTTCAGCAAAAATGTCCCCCCTTATTACCCCCCAAAGGCCCATTCCACATCCCAGATACTTGTCCCACACCTCACATCACCACTGATCAAGTGTTAAAGGCCCTATCCAAGGCAAAAAACACCTTCCATGGGACCTGATAGTATCCCAGGCTGTATTCTGCACCATCTCCTGCAAGAACTAGCTTCACCATTGTGCACCCTATTCAAACACAGCCTTACAGGCTTCATTCCAACAGAGTGAACCACCATTGTCATCCTCTTGCACAAAGGTGGTGCCACTACTGCCCTGGGAAATTATTACCTCATTAGCTTGACAAGTCTGATATGTAAAGCCATGGAATGTATTATTATGGATGTCATAAACAAGGACATAGGCAATCTCCAAGCACTTTACCCCACCCAGTTTGGATTAGTCAGGGGCAGATCTTGCCTATTAAAACTAGTTGACTTCTTTGAGTCAGTCACCAAGGTCCTGAATGAGGGAAAGTCAGTACATACAGCTTACCTTGATCTGGCCAAGGCCTTTGACACAATCCCCAACTCGGGCATCATTGAAAAGCTAACACAACTTGGTGTTAATCCCTCTCATCAGATGGGTGGCCAACTGGCTCACAGATAGGACCCACAAGGTCAAAATAGGTGCCCCCACCTCTGACAGCAGACCTGTCACTAGTGGTGTTCCCCAAAGATCTGTCCTGGGACCCCTACTGTTTGGCATCTACTTTTGAGAGGTCCAGGCAAAGACAAAGGGTCTGTGGCTGACCAAGTTTGTGGATGACTGTAAGTTAGGTGCTGTCACTGAATCCCCAGATGATGTTAACATACTGCATGAAGGTCTCACAGCTATAAATAACTGATGCCAAAGTCATGGCCTTCCGATAAACGCAAAAAAATGTATCATACCATTCAGCAAAAACATGGCCCCTACTAATTACCACATCAATGGCAACCCCCTAAGCACACGTCCTGTGGTGACAGATTTGAGTACTCAGGTTGACAACAATCTCACATTCGACCATCATGTGGCATCAGTGGTCAGAAAAGCCTTTTACTTGGTTTATCTCATAAGTAAAGGGATTGCATCCAGAAAAGAGGAAGTTATTATCTCTCTGTACTCCTCCCTCATTAGACCTATAATTTAGTATAATGTCCTGTTTGATATATACCTCTCCAAACACCTGCACCAACTGGAAATGCCACAGAAATACCTCACAAAGAGAATCCACGGCCTCCAACACCTATCCTATGTTGACAGGCTCATACATGTCAGAGTACCTTGCTGACCCTCTTCAAGCACAACCTTGATGAGTGGATAGGAAACCACAATTTCTTTTACATGGGTTGCACCTTTGTCCATCATTGACAGGGGCAATATGTGCTGACTGAGGTTTCTTTTTCGGGGATAAACTCTTGGCTAGGCTTCTAAGGACCCCAGAGCCATTAGCTTAGTAACCTCCTATGATTCTATGATCCTATAAAGTTAGTCTGTCTTCAAATGTGAAGAAGAGTCTGTTCCAACTGTCAGTTAGACTTGTAGTTGAGTTTATAAGTTGTTGGTAATTAGATGTGAGTGATTTTTTTTTATAATTAGATTCAATAATGATACCTAGATATTTAATATGCATGCCCTCCCAGTTTATGTCTCCTTTTGATCTAAGTTTCATAGCAACATTTTTATTCACTAGAAGTGCCTGAATTTTGTTGTGATTGAATTTTAGACCAGAGATGTTTGCAAAGAAGTCTAGACTATATAATAGGTGATCTATTGAATTTTCAATATCATTAAAAGTTATTAGTAGGTCATCAACAAACAGTTGCATCTTGGGGATAATTTAGCTGACACTTTATATTCTTTAACACTGTCATTATTTCTAACATAATTTGCAATAGGCTCAATAGCCAGGGCAAAGAGTAATCAGGAAAGGGGGCACCCCTGTTTAGTACCTCTTAATATTTCGAATGGGCTAGATAGATAAGATCCAATCTTTACATAGGCTATGGACTTTTCATATAGTTTAATTAATCCTATAAAGTTTGATGATAAATTGTATTTTTGCAGAGCTTTAAACAGATATGGCCAACTTAAGGGGTCTAAAGCATTATCTATAACAAGGCCTAAAATAGAAAGCTCATTTTTTTCTTGTTTCCTAAGTCTATTAAGGACAGTAATCTAATTACATTGCATTGCACCTTTCTGTTTTTGATAAGCCTGGTTTGGTCTTCATGAATTAATATTGAAAGAATATTATTTTATCTGTCTGATAAGATAGACATGAATATCTTGCAATCAATGTTAAGCAAAGAAATTGGCCTGTATGATGTGCAAAGGTTGGGGCTCTTTATTTGGTTTTAAGATGGGAGACATTATAGAATATTTCCATGAGGGAGGGATGTTTACTGTAGTTTTAACTTCTTGGACTGAATTGAGTAAGATTTTCAAGATGTTATCAGGTAAGTGTTTGTAAAATTCCAGAATTAGGCCATCCAGCCCTGGTGCCTTTTTTATTTTAAGATTTTTTATTTGCTCCTTTAATTCAAGGGAAAAGGGTTTATCTTTTTTATTAATATTGTGTTTAGATAGCTTCTTTTGAATATTATTAGAAGGAAAGTTGTCTATATTTTTATTACTTGCAGATGGATTATTAATATTTTGTAATGGTTTTTAAAACAATCTATTTTTTTAGATTTGTAACTTTGATAGTCGGATTATTTCTATTGTATATTATTTCTTTTATATGACTTTTTTCATTTAAATGTTTAGATCTAATTGCAATCCTATGCATACTCTTGGGATTAATTGAGGAGGACTGTAATCTGATTTACTGATATTTTATGCTGCATGATATCTTGATATTCCTTGTTCAGTTTACGTATGTCAGCAAATGCAGATTTGTCATTTGCTGTAAGTTTTGGTTTCAGTTCATTAATTTCTTTTTATATTTCTACCAGTTTTTTATCCCACTTTTATTTATATACCAACTTTTGACTGCACCATGTAAGACTACCTTTAAAGTGTCCCATAGGATAATATCCTAAACCTGTCCATTGTTATTGATGTTTTAGGTAAAGGTCTATTTCATCTAGAAATCATTCTTTAAATCCTTGTACTGTTACCAGATAAGCTGATAGTTTCTGGCAGAAGTTTAAGGGGTCAGTATTAAGTGTTACATTGAGGATGATAGCATTGTGGTCAGACATAAGGCATGATATCAGCACTACATTATCAATTATGGTCAGTAAAGAACTGGTTACCAAGACTCTGTCTATGTTGGTCTGCATGCCAAATCTGTAAGAGTAGTGAGGATATTTCTGGGAGGATAATATTTTTATACCATCAATGTCAATTAGGTTTCTATCTTTTATATAGGTGCTCAAGTGCTCGGCAACAGGGGACATCTTGAAGGGCTTAGACCTTGTAGTATCAGTGGAGGACAAGCTACAATTAAAATAACCTGTGAATAGTAACTTGCCTTTAGACTTTAATGTTATGCTGTCTAAATATTTTTTTCACAGTTTTAATCCCAATACCTAGTATCCATTAGGTGTTTGCAAAAGTGTACATCTTTTATCTAGTTTTAGTATGACTAAAGCAAGCATACCATCACTGATTGAGTACGAGTCAACTATTTCTGGAATTCTCATTGATCTTCTGTGTAAAATTAGGGCACCTCTTCACAAAAGTTGTCAAAATTCCATCAAAAAATTAAGTAGGCAGGAATTTGCTAGTGAAGTGAAGCTTTTAAGCATAACTTGTAAAATGATGAATATTAAAATAAAGGCTCCAGATTACCAGCCATACACAGCTATAAGATACATTAGCTAAATGGAGCACATTGCAGAAGGTCAGTTAAGTAGTAAATGTATATACAATAATAAAATGTCACCACTTTCTTTTCTTTCTTTTTAAATACTTAAAAGTAACACACTGCAAGCATTTCTCTCTCCTGCAGTGATTAAATACTATAACACCAGGACTAAAACAGAAAGGAAAGGCACATACATGAAGAAATAAGTATTGGAAATGGGAGAAATATATATAAATATATGAAATGAGGGAGTGATTTTATGCCATTTCACTAGTGCTATGACATGTATATGAAGTGATAAAAGTATAAAATAGTTTGCAGTTGGATAAGATTTTGATTTACTTGAATTTTGAGCACTATATATTATTTATAAAGTTAGCATTGTTGTGGACAAGATAATAGGAGAGAAAAAAGTTACATTACCTTCTGTGTATGATTCCACATTATTTAGAAGGGAACAAAATAAAAAGTTCATTGAAGAATCCATGGGTTCAGATTGACTTAAAAGGTGGTGGATGATGCTTCTAGGGAGTCAAAAGTTTCTTTCCTTCTGGTAAGGATAGTCTTATTCTTGCTTGGAATATGAGTTGTACTTTGATTCCTTCCTTTTTTAATGATTTTATTAGCGGGACACATTCACTTATCAATACTGCAGCAGCTGAAGTGTTTTTAAACACTTGATCACTGTTTTATCAAACAGCATTATTCACTACTCTCTTACATTTATGAAGCATTACTTTTAAACAGAAAGCAAAACTTACAAGAGTACTTTCAAACCTCTACATCATTAGTGAGAAGAAAGAAAACAGTAGAAGTAGCATTTCTCAGCATCCATGCAACCGATGGACTAGTGAAGTAACATTGCCTATAAGGCAGGATATAGGATGTCATATGTGCCAAATATTTTCAGTGCTTCTCTTAGCATAAAACACTGCTTGTAAGTGCGGCTCCTTTTCCGGCAGGGATTCTAAACATTCTTCTGAATGATTTTGATTAACAGAGGCAGTGGTGCTAAAGCAGTCTTTTAAGAGCTTTGTTAAAGGCATTAGGAAAGCAATCAAAGGCATGGCTTTGAACCACTCAGCATGTAACAACAGAAGGAAGATTTTCCACAGATTTGAGTGCACCTTCAGTATAGCTAGATTTATGAAAGAGTGACTTTCAAAGCTAATGCTAGCTTCCATAGCACAAAGTGAACCACCACACGTCTGCACTGGGAATAAAAGTGTCAGGTACAATGAGGAAAAGGGAGCTGACGGAATGGCTCACAAGGTTAGCAGAAAAGGGCAGGAAGAGGTAGATGTGCTCTGGATATGCATTCATGGTTTGACTAATGGTCCACTGAAAAAGAGAGGGTATTTGTAGCTTCTACAATAAGTGCTATGGAAAGGAAGATTAAGGTGCTGTGGAGAGAACTGTAGCTAGTGAATTTTCCATAGTTCAGCCCTATCTCTGTGTTTGTATTATTATCTTCCCCCATACTCTGTACAATGCAGTAACATGATCAGTGCTGACTAACATTACCTTCTCTTAGACACCCATGACTCCTTCTGCCTTGTTGAGCCACATCCAGAAATCTACACTTTCTGGTACAGTTTTGCTCAAGTTAACTTACCTCCTCATAATCCAAGACTTTAGCCATCTCCTGCTACCTCTCCAGCCCAGAGCTTAAAATCTCCAAGTCTGCTTCTGACAGATTCTTCCTACATAAGGATGATCAGTCATGAGTTAGCACTTAGCCATCTTTGTACTCCAGTTTAAGGATCATATCTAATTTTAAGAACTTACTAATAGCTTTCATTCTGTTATTCTGTTCAAAAGGAGGTGCATCTTATTCACTTGGTATCACAGCCCGCCCTTTCACAAAGATCTTGCTTATACCTTGGGACAAAACTTCCAATTACACAAATGACAGCATACAGCAAATGGAATTCCTTTTGAATGCCTGTATTCATATGAGTGTTGTCATCTTCCTCTCTTTCAGAACATGCAGAATATGCAGTAATGGCCAGTGTCTCTCCACCACAGAAGGCTTATTAGCTTCAGGAATCTAGGAGTCTTCAACCTTTTATAGGTTGTCCTTGGTGGTCTATGCATTAAAAACACTCCCTGTGGAAGGGGAATCATTAAAGAATATTAATTCCTTTCCTCTTTAGCTGGACTGCCAATGAATAAAATTCATTCACTGATTCAGAGAAGTGGTTTAACATAACTGGGGTCTCAGTTTATTACTGACAGTGACTTATCTGGTTTGTATCATCATTGTATGTTTGGATGTTATCCCTGAGTAAAGTATGTATATATATATATATATATATATATATATATATATATATATATATATATATATATACACCTGTCTTTAGTTAGATACATGGTATAGAGCAAATAAAGAAAAATACAGTTCCCCAGCCTCAGTCTGATGTTCTCATGTAATATTTTGCTAAGATCATTTAATCATTGTCTTGATTAACTTCTTTGTCCATTTCAAGTTCATGGGGGAGCCAGAGTTTATCTTAACTCTGGATCAAAGTAGAGAAACCAATCCCAGATAAGACACCAGGCCATTGCAAGATGTATATGCATACATGAGAGCGCGCGCACACACACACACACACACACACACACACACACACACACACACACGACATGCATGCCTACATACTTACAATTTATCAGTCCACCAATTCACTTATGGAATGTTTCTAGGATGTGCATGGACACTGCAGCACCCAACAAAATTCGATGTTGACAAAGGGAACACATGTAGATTCTGCATGGAAGGCACACCAACCAAAAATCAAACTGGAGAAGCAAACACTGTGAAGCAGCAATGTACCATGAGATGGCTTGTGCCCTATAGGATCACTGAGAAGCTAGCTTGTAGAAATTTAATTAAAATATGGCATAATCTTAGAGAGCATTGTTTCAGTCAGTGGAAATGTGGAACAAACAAATATCACTAAATGATAATTCTATTTACATATTACATTTAGATGAAGTCAGAAAAAATTCTAGGTGGGTGTTTCATCAAGAGAAAACAAAACTTAATCTAGCATTCACATTTACAGACCTTGTCAAATTAGAGATATATAGGCTGCAAGGGATAGCTCAGTTTTGATGGAGAATTATCTTTGTGGATAGCTTGAAAACTAATGCAGTTCACCTGGTCCAGATCTTAAAAAGGTCCCAATGGTCATTAGCCTAATACACATCTATGAACCTACAATAGTATATTCAGAAGCATCTTTACTTGTCTTGCACAGGCAGATGAACTACTTCCTGTCCCACTGGTTTGATTCCTCCTACCGTCATTTGCTTGATGTGTGACTCTGAGCAAATTACTCAATCAGACTATAATCCAAAGGCTGCTCCTGAAAAGGGGCAGTTGTGTCTAGTAGGCATATCCATTCAATAAAAAGATAAAATAAAATAAAAATATTGGTAGACATTACCATATATGTTACCTACAAGAGGAAAATACATCAGTAGTGGAAACCTTTTGAGCTGATTAAGGCTACTTAGTTAAGAAATATATTTTGCATATAGGCTTTTTTTTAAATTTAGACAGTCATGGTGGTTGGGGACAGGTAAATGAAGGGCTCAAATAATGTGTGGAAGTGTGTTGAAATGTAGTATGTACTTATTGTACAAGGAAGCTGAAACATTTTAAATTGTAATAAGAATCTGCTTAGATGCCTCATAAAGGATTGCTTTTCCTGAATGTAATTGTTAAAAAACTTATTTGTAATCACATTAAAATACAATATTTTATATAACAAATACATTCATGTTGTTTCTTAGTACAATATCATACTTGACCAATGTATAATTAAGGTAGTAAGGAAATTATTCTAGGTTGCTCAATTTATACGGAAAGACATGGCATCTACATCCAAGGAAGTCATTGCTCTACTGTACAACTCTTATCAGGATCATCATTCATTATGGGTCTATATTATAATAGCGAAAATCCCTTTAAGCGAATGCGAAAACACCGACATGTATTGTGCGAACAGCGAATATGCCGAACATACTAAACCGCGAAATACAAAAAGTTGAATCCCCATAATCGGCCAACTTCACCTCCCACTACATACTGCCTACCCAAACAAAATAAATAAACCACATACATACACTAACCAAAACCCTACTTCTAACCCTAAAGTAAAGCACCAACTATCTATGCACTTACCTTAACCCGCACCCTAACCCGAAGGTCCATAACTATCGCACACTTACCCTACAGCGATTTACCAAAACAAAACAAATAATCCACACACATACATTTAACAAAACCCTATTTCTAACCTTACACTAAACCTTATATACATTACCTATCTATGCACTTACCTTAACCCGCACCCTAACCCTAAGGTCCATAACTATCGCACAGTTACCTTACAGAGCTGTACCGCAGACAGGCCAACCATGACACTTCGACTTTTTGAATTTCGCGGTTTAGTATGTACGGCATAATCTCTGTTCATGCAATACGTGTCAGTGTTTTTGCATTCGCTTAAAAGGATTTTTGCTAATATAATATAGACCCATTCATTATAATGCCCCCTTTTAGTATGTATCTGACCACGCACATGCAACAGCTGCAATGTCCACCTAGGTTACACATAAAAAGAATACAGGGCACAAAATGCATGCCCTATACAGATCACCTCAAAGTCCTGTCTCAACACAGTTTTCTACAGACTGTTGACAGGCCGTCTATGCCTAGCATACAAAGCATCCTTGGATCCCACTCTAATAGACCTTTGCATATCTGCAAAATGAATAGCATCAGAATTAATTTAGGGACTTAAACTTTGCTTGTGACATAAATAGGACATGGAGAGACAGGTAGACTTCCCCTCTTTGCAAAGACTTTCCATCCATGTGGAGCAGAGCTCTTCCCTAACCCTATGGAAGAGAAACTTGGACCACTGGATGGAAATTGGAAATACACCTTGGTTCTAGCAACTCTCTCTCTAATGGACAGAGTTAGCCTGTAAACCTTGCCTTATAATACATATACCCCTTAAAATAACCTCCAAAGCATATAAACTTGTATGATACATTTAGGATGTTTGACTTTGCTTATAAAGGCCCCAGTGGTCATTAGCCTAATATACACCTATGAACCAGTACATTAATTAAGCCAACAACAATTGGTACATGCAGCAAGGAAAGTATATAATGAAGCTACTCCATATTCCTTCATACCCCCACTCAAATATTAAGCATTATTCCCTTTAGATCTACAGTCTGATATTGTTAAAAGTAACACTGTTATTCCCTTTTTAGTGCATTAAACCTCCAAAAATAATGTCTTACAAAGTATTTATTCCTTTCAAAAGTTATGTTCCTAGCATATTAATTTCTTTAAAAAAAAAGATGTTGACATATTTTCCTTAAATAATGTAAAACTTTAGCCCTCTTTGCATGTCTGAATATACTATCAATGCTTAATGAAAGTACATAACTTTTTCAAACATTATTGATATACTGAAATGATACTTGCTTTTACAACTGGGTTGCTTTGTTTAACTTATGGTCTGAGTTCCTAGAATATTAACTCTTTCCACAGAATAAAAATGTAATTTTAAAGAATCAAACAAAATGAGAAAAATGACTGAAACAGAAAAAAATATATATGAACATTAAGGGCCTTTGCCAATTAGAATATATAACATTAATACAGGTTCTAGTACAACTAAAGGGAGAAGAAAATTAACTTTTCCATTTTGTAGTATGTCCATTACATTAAAAATGACATACACAATACTCAAGTCTGTGATAACATTTTTATATCATAATTTATGTATTTATTTCTATTTAACTGGAATTGATCATTGATCCAATTGAAACATTTTTATACTCAGCCAGAAGAATACAATAGACAGAAGATAAACATGACATTTTCAAATGAAGAAGAAGAAGAAAAGTGTATGAGGGAAACAATGTCAAGAAAATGATAGCCTAGAGAGAATGCAATAGGGTTAAGCTATACTACATATTGTGTAGCACTTTTGGAGGATTCATGTGTTTTTTTTTTGTTTTTAATTTGGTAATAGAAGACATGGTAGAAAGACAAATTTTGTATTTTCAATCCAGGGGATTCTCATATGCGGGGTCTAGTGCTAAGAAACTGATCAGTACCATGAAGCCTATTGCTAGGGGCAAGAATGGAGGGAGGTTCATGGGACTATCTTAGGTTAGGAGTAGTAGTGTATCTCCTGGCAAAAGGGATAAGATCTGAAGGTTAAACAGTTTGTAGGAGAGGGAGTTTAGGATTAGTGTGCACTTTTGTTTAACTGGAAGCCAATTTGCCTTTTGAAGAATGTTGCAAAGATAGGCTAGGGAGATGAATCAGCAGATACTGTTAGCTGTAGTTAGGAGGAAGTACAGATTTTTTTTTTTGAAAGCATTGGCTACGATTGGGAGGCCATAGTCTACCTGCACCATCAGAAGCATTATCTATGGCTGATCTGGTATCAGAGGAGAGCAAATGGAAGTTTTGTTATTTTATTTGACATTTGTTTACAAGGAAAGTCTGATTGGGTTTGTGATGTCCAGATAATATCCCACTGAACTGTCACCAAATAATGTGACGTCTCCCACTATCCTGGGTCAGTAACTAAGGAAGTTCAGTCCTCACTACTGAATGCTGCCAGCAATCAGAGTGTCTTCATGCCCTTTTAAAAGGGTGTCCAATTTTGAAAATTAGATATTAAAAACAAATGGGCAGCCGCAGTGGTGCAGCAGTTAACGTTGCTGCCTTACAGCAAGAGGTTCTCCCATTCGATCCTTGGCTGGGGTGCCTTTTGTGTGGAGTCTGCATGTCCTCCCTGTGGTCATGTGGGTTTCCTTCGGGTGCTCCAGTTTCCTCCCACATCCCAAAGACATGCTGTAGGTGGATTGGGCACTCTAAATTGGCCCTAGGCATGAGTGCATGTGCGTGTGCCTTCTGTCGAAGGTTGGGTGCTGAGATGGCAACTCAACACCGTAAAACTCCACTGCCAATCATGAGCAGACAAGGTGATCCACTGTGGCGACCCCTAACCGGGAAAAGCCAAAAGAAGAAGAAGATATTAAAAACAAATAGCAGCAAATGACCTAAGCAGCCAGGCTTTTGGAGTGGCCCTGGAAGTTACCAAGGCCAGTATAAGCACTCTTGAATCAGTAAAGAAAACACTGATTAACCAGCCACAATGCAAGTTAATTGAAATATTTAATAATGAGCAAAATGATTAAAAATATAGAACAGTAATTCCCAATAAACAAACATATGTCAATCACCATGAAAATAAAATCAATAATGAAAGATAGAAATCCAACATTTAGTAAAACTCTAACTGATCTAGCTGATAAATCATAAATTCCTATCTGACTAAAGAACACTGTCCCTGATCTAAATTAAATTACCACAACAAAGCAAAGGCAGGCTTACAGTTCTTTGTGAGTCCTTTTTGGGTATTCACTGCATAGCACAATGGACAACTGTAACAACTGACAATTGTCTTCAGCAAGCTCTTTTATAGACTAACCTGTCACAACTGTTCCAGTTCTAATTTTCATTTAATTTTTTTGGTTCATCTGTGGGTTTACAAGGCACCATTTTAGAAAAAGTGGATGGTAATAATTGTGAATTTACTGACTTATTTTAAGGATAAACTTTTCTATAAAGAAGCCATTTATATTCTTAAATTTGATACTCATACCTAATCGAATGCATTCTGAACTTAATCGGAGACTTCTTTAATTATGCTTGTGATGTTCTTTAATTGAATTTTTATTGAATAATTGATTGTGCTATTTATATGGAGTGATTTTTGAGGTGTGTTTTCTCTTTGAAGGCATTCCAGCCGAGATGTCAGGGAGTGAAGAGAGTGAATAAAATGCTTCTGGATTCTACTGGGCTACTGGTCTTTTGATTATTTCGTTATTTTATTTTATTTTGTTTTAGTTGTGTATTATTTGAGGATGAGATCTGTCTGGCTCTCCCACAGGCTACCAGACCTACATGCCTGTCTCCAAGCTAGTCTGCATGCCACTGCATGAACACAAGTTACTGCATCATCAGTTATTCCCTATCAGGACATCTGTAGGAATATCCTCAAACACACTTACCTGCTTGCTTCCTCTTCTACCCTCCTAGTCAAGATGAGTCGTATTCAAAGGTATTTGGAATGGGGTCCCTCCCAAAGCTCTGACTGGAGTGAACTGTCCATGTAAGTACTGCTCTTGTCTAACCACTGCAGCCCTCACAATGGATATATCAGAAGCTCTCTCTCTCTTAGCAGTAACCTGCTTACCATCTACAAAGATAGGATATAAATTTTGGTGATAGATTGGCACCCCTCTTGTTTCCGAACAACTCACCACTAGCAGTTTGTCATCCCCACTTACTAGCTCCCTCAACTTTTGTTTCTCACCTTGCCTCAATGGACATTTGACTGCTATGTGACCCCTCTGGTTACATTTGAAACATCTAATCCCTAACCGTGTACTTAGACTAGCAGTTTCCCCTGTTACTGGTGTACTCTGCTGGAGTGGTTTAGACTAACCCCATGGGTTCCCTTGTGTCCGTGTGCAGCACTGCGAATCCCTTTCTTATGTATTAGTACTCTGCTTGCTAAGTAGTTTGCTACTAGATTTTGTGTCATCAGGTGAAGTACTAAGGACTTCTTCCATCTCCAGAAGGTCTGCCAGTCCTCAAAAGTGGTGAACTGACACCCACTAACACATCAGTGAAACTAAGTACTTAAATCAGTAATATAATCATGTACACTTTCATCTGCCTTGCATCTATATTCACAAAAGCTTCAGGTGTTAATTTCAAATAATATAAAAGACAGTTTTTAACTTTAATATAATTCAAACAATCTACATTAGACAATTTTGACATGGCATGAACAGCTTTACCATGGAATAAGAAAGTCAGGAGCCGAATCCAGAGCTCACAGTCAACATCATACTGTCTGCATATCCTCTCCAGTATATGAATAAAACTATCAAAGTCATCACTATCCCTATATCGAGGAAAAGGTTTACTGACCTTTACAGCTGCTGGAGTCCATTTATTCCCTTCCCCATTACCTCCATGACTCTCTCAAAGGGTAAGAAGCTCCACTTCATGCTGGTGCTCTTTCATTTTCCTCAGCTTCTAAATGCCTCAGTCTCTCTGCTGATTCCAGATAAAGACATCTGGCCTCCAGTTGTTGGGCTTCCAGTTCACTTTGAGGTGGTTTCTCCTACTGCTTCTCTCTTCCTCAGCCTCCCATCATTGGGCTTCCAGATCCAGATGCAGTCTCTCAAGTCTCAAGTCATTTGGCTTCCAGTTCATATTGATGCTCCTCCTCCTCAGCCTCCAGGTGCAGTCTAACTCCAGATGGATTCTCAGTTCTTCCAAAGAAAAGGTAGACTTTCCTACCTCAGCAGGCTGCACATCCCAATATCAAACTGGATATCCTCTGAAAGTCTAGTCTGAGATTAAGCTGCAACTAAGGGTGAAATAATTTCTTCCTTAGTCAGGATGGCATGCATCAGTCCTTTGGCTTCACACCCCTTGGCCAACTGATTCGTTGTCAGCTTACTATAGTCTTCTGCTGACATCTTTGCTTGCTATACCTGACTAACAAAAAAATAAATAAAATTGTGGTGGACTGAAATTCTGCATGTTTACTTTGTGGCTGTCAACAGTGCACACCTTAATGACAACTACCCACAGACTACTGAAGTTCAGTTAAAAATCCCACACCACTGGCACCAATTAATGTCACTTCCAGATAATATCCCACTGAATTGTCACCAAACAATGTGACATCTCCCACTATCCTGGGTCAGTAACTAAAGAGCTTCAATCCTCACTATTGACTCCAATGCGAGTCTGTCACTTAAACAGGGGTAATATTCCACAATTTTCCTCTAAGAGCCCAATAAGAACATACTACATAGCTTGGGACTAGACTGCATTCTTCTGTCCACCTCAAATATAACTCCTTATTACACAATTCAGAGCAATGCAACCCAGTTGAAGACCTCTGATACATTTACACTTAAATTAAATCTCACACATCCAAACACTTATGAGAAAGCCTGACACAGATTTTCAGCTGTGTTTCTTCCCCAAAATAACATGGTAATGTTGCCACCAATCAGAGTGTTTTCTTGCCCTTTTAAAGGGTGTCCAGTTATAACAACTGGATATTTAAAACAAATAGTAGCAAATGATCTAAGCAGCCAGGCTTTCAGAGTGGCCCAGGAAGTTATCAAGGCAAGTGTAAGTACTCTCCAATTACTAAAGAAAACACTGATTGACTAGCCACAATGTAAGTTAATAAAAATATTTAACAATGAGCAAAATGATTAATAATATAAAACAGTAATTCCCAATAAACAAACAGATCACAATCAGCAGGAAAATAAAATCAATACTGAAGGACAGAAATCCAACATTTTGTAAATCTCTAACTGATCTAGCTGATTAATTATAAATTCCTATCTGACTAAAGATCTATCCCTGATCTAAACTAATTTACTACAGCAGAGAAAAGACAGGCTAACAGTTCCTGGTGAGTCCTTTTTGGGTATTCACTGCATAGCACAACTTACAACTGCCTACTGACAACTATCTTCAGCAGGCTCTTTTATAGACTAGCCTGTCACAACTGTTCCAGTTCTAATTTTCATGTCATATTTTTTTTTGAAAATCAACCAACAGCTGTGTTCTAAAGTTCCCTCCTGTCATTCACCTTCTGACAGTAACACATAGCAGCTGGCAATATTCTGATGACATCAGCTGCAGAACATCTGAATCAGAGACAGTTTGCCTTTAGAATCTTTCTTCATAAACATGTGCAGTTAGAAATATAAAAGAACACTGTTCAAGTCTTTAAAACATTCTGTACAAAGATTATAAATCAACATGTAAGAACTTATTTACAATATCATAGCTAGTCATGCTGGTATATAATACACAGGTTAACCTGAAATTATGTACAAAAACTCAGACATGCTAGCACAAATAACAGTGTCGAATTTCTTCACAGGGATAATGTCCCATTTTCAGTGGAGGCCATTGGAGAAAAACTCCACATTGACATAATATGGTTACAGTTAAATAATGAAATTATTACAAAATCCAATACAGAATACAGAACTGTTTTTTTTCTGATTACTGCATTTATTTTTAAATCTGCACTTAAAGTTACATTTAGTCAAAAAATAAAAGAAGTTTTTTTTGTTTGTTTTTTTTTTTTTAACTGGAGGGCTGCCCACTAAAGTGTGCTAGCCTGTGTAACTAATTTATCACTGTCTCTGCATTTTCTGTGTATTTCTACAAAAAAACTAGTTTAGACCAGTATACAGGCATTGCTGTATTCTGGGTGGTGTAGTTCCTGTGTTGTCCATTACCTTACTTGGATAGAAGGAAGTTTCTTTGCTCACCAGTGGGAGTGGGGAGCCTTGAGCAGCCTACCTGTCCTTGGGGGAAGTGACCTCAGCACAAGAAGCTGTAGTAATTGGTTGTTTGGGACCATTCCTAGTGCTTGTTTCTAGTTAAAAAAAAACTACTGCATGGCTTTGTGTGTGTGGTCGTGCTCATAGCGCAGTGCTGGTTAAACTTTTTCTGGCTCCGCCAAGTCTGCTCTTCAATTATTCCCTTAGAACTGTTCTACTTGCAATCTAAACAGCCTATACTCTATCTGAAAAGCTCAGCACTTGCTCCTAAAGCATTTTTATACAGGTAAAGCACTCTTAAACAAAAGAAAGTACTTCATTCACCTAAATTCTGTTGAGTACACATCTTCCTATAGGTCCTTTCTGACTCAGTCACACAGCAATCTTTTTCACTATTTCTAGCATGTCGAAGGGTCAGTTGCTGGCGTCCTCTCCTGTTCAGCTGGTGAATCTGGGAATCTTGAGGCAATGTTACAATTGCCTCATGTACACAGACAACCCTCTCCTCCTCCCAACAAATACAAATATATGCGAGAGATGCAACTATATAGCCAAACTGGAGGCTGAGCTCTCAATTCAGTACTGGCAAGACCAGTCAGGAGGAGAAGGTAACCACGCACACCACAAACCCAGTCTCACATAGAACTATCACAACAGCAAACCAAACACATAAACACACAAAAACATACTGGAGGCTGATTAAAAATCTACCAAAACAACAGAGGCCTCCAAAGCAGACACCCAAGCAACCACCACCTCAAGACATAGCACATGCAACACATAGTTCACAAAGTCAAAGTCAGTGTGCTAAACAGTCACAGCCCTTAAGGCCAAATAACATGCCAGACACACTTGTAATAGGTGACTCCATAGTCAGACACACTGACGTCCCGCTCACCAGACTGAACAAGGAAATAAGGTCACAGTGCTGCCTCCGCTCCTACACACACCACACACATAAACACAAGCACCCAGGTCACCCAGCAAATATGACTCAGTCATTGCATATGCTGGTGTGAATGACCTGAGACGTGCACCCCTCCTGGACTACATGAAAGAGACAGAGGAGCTCTCTGATTATGCAGCCCAGGGCCAGTATGACCCTGACCCCTGAGCAGCATCTTACCTCACCAAGAATGATGCCACAGTACAAAGACAAAATGATCAGTTTTAACAATTGGCTTAATTACTGGTGTCATTCTAAGGGATCCAATGTCTGTCTGCTTGGGATGACATGCTTGACAAGCCACAAGGGATGGCTTGCACCTGTCACCCTGGGCTTCCGGATATTGGCCAAGGCTCTTGCCACCCCATAGTGCCTTTTTAGGCAAGGCTCAAATGACAAACCTACCTCCTAGAAAACACAAGTGGAAAAAACTAAGGGTAATGCTGCTCAATGCCAGAAGTCTAAACCTCAAGATGCAGCCCCGAAGCCCTCCTCAGTATGGAGAACATCGATGTCTGTGCAGTGACTGAAACCTGGTTCAAGGCTCCTGAGAGCACCCCAGCACTATCAGGTTTTACCTCATATCATGCTTTCGGACCCAAAACTTGGACCGAACCAAAAAGAGGGGAGTATCCATTTTCATCAAAGATTCCCACACCTCCAGGTTAGTGGCACGCACACGAAGCATCGGAGACTATCCAGGTGCAACTAATCATAGGCAAAACTGCCTTACAGTTTGTAGCATGCTACAGACCACCCTCTCAAACTCAGGAACCCCACACAGCCTTCCTGAAGACACTGGAATGTAATGTCTCTCTCTCCCATTACCATCATTTTTGGAGATCTCAAACCAAAAACATAGACTGGAACATTCTCAAGCCCCCCACACCTAGCCCAGAGGTTCCTAGAATTCATAAACTCAAATGCAATGGAACAACTAGTCACCATTCCCACAAGACGAGACAATATACTAGACCTGATCATCACAAACATGGTGACAAAATGCTCCACACGGAAGTATATCCCTCTTGGTAAGATCAGACCATAAATTAATCTCACTGGAAATCCACATCCCCATCCCTGCACAAAAGACCACAGTGAAGAACTTCTCAAAAGCAAACTTCACACTTCTTAAGACTGAAGTGGTATCCTTCAAGGCCCCTGGGCCAGTTGAAACCACAACCCACACTGCTGAATCCTTTGCAAATGCCTTCTATGGGCACCTTCAAGAATGCATGGATCATGCAATCCCAAATAAAACCAAGACCCATTCCCAAAGGCAGGCTCCCAGTCTGGTGGACCCCAGCCATAAACAAACTTTACAACAGGAGGAGGAAGCTACTACATGACAGAGCAAAAAAATTAAAAGAAGGCGTCTCTGATGATCAGTACTAAAAAAACTACGATCACTCATAAAATCATACAAGGCTAACTTTGAGAGAAAAATAAAAGACACAAAAGACAATCACAAGGCCTTCTTTTAGCTATGTTAGAAACCTGGGTGGAAACTCCCAGATATGCTCAGAGTTAGTCCAAAATGACACAAAATACACGAACCCACTGACATTGCCAACATTCTGGCAGACTGGTTCAGTGCAAATTTCTCCTCCCTCCCCCAAAAGGAGAAATAACTATCCCAGCAGAGTGTAGCCTCCCTAACATCTCAGATGCCCAGGTGAGAGCCGCCTCTAAAGCTAAAAACACAGCATCAATGGGACCCAATGGTGTCCCAGGCTGTGTCTCGAACACATGAGGAAGAGGAAACAAACCCACACATACATAAGCTTTAATCTTAATCTTTTACTACAGGATACGTGCCCAAGAGGTGCGCGACGCGGCAAGTGTCCCACTTCACAAAGGCGGTGCTTCGGACCCTGATAAGCTTGACGAGCCTGGTCTGCAAAGCTATGGAGAGGATCATTATGGAACTCATAAACAAAGACATTGGGGACCTACAGACATTGGATCCTACCAATTTTGCTTTTGTCAAGGGCAGATCCTGCCTTTTGAACTTGGTCGACTTTTTGAAACAGTCACTAAGGCCATTGATGAGGGTAAGGCAGTTCACACAGCCTACCTTGACCTTGCAAAAGCCTTTGACACAATACCCCACTCGGGCATCATAGACAAACTCACCAGCTTAAATGTAAACCCATATGTCACAAGATGGGTTGCAAACTGGCTCAAGGACAGAACCCACAGGGTCAGAGTTGCTGGAGCTATGTCAGACTCTAAGCCAGTCACAAGCGGTGTCCCACAGGGCTCAGTCCTGGGACCCCTCTTGTTCGGCATTTATTTTCCGAGGTACAGGCAAACATAGGAGGATTGTGGCTGACAAAGTTCGCAGATGACTGCAAACTGGGTGCCATAATTGATACTCCAGCGGACACAAACATCCTTCAGAGAGGCCTCATAGAAGCAGATAATTGGTGCCAGAGCCATGGCCTTAAGCTGAAAAAATGTATAGTCATACCCTTTGGGAAAAACAAGGTACTGACAAATTACCACATAAGCGGTAATCCATTAGTCGGAGGAAGGTAATCAGGGACCTAGGGACCCAGGTTGACAGTAACCTCTCATTTGACACTCACATTGCCAAAGTGGTTAGGAAGACCTTCTATATTGCCCACCTTATCATGAAGGGTTTCACATCTAGATCAAGAGAGGTCATTGTGCCCCTGTACTCTTCTCTCATCAGGCCAATGATTGAGTACAATGCCCCATTTGGGATGCATCTCACCCGACACCTGCAGCAGTTGGAAAGACCCCAAAAGTTCCTCACCAAGAGGATAAAGGGTCTTAAACATATGTCATATGCTGCCCGACTGAAAAAACTCCAGCTCTATTCAGTCGCATACCGCCTACTCAGAAGTGATCTGTGCCTGACGTACAAGGCCATGTCCAATCCTGAATTAATGGACATGCTCCACCTCAGAAAATCCAAATCCATCAGAGCCACGAGAACAAGTGACTTAAACCTCAACACAGAAATAAATAGGACGTGCTGGAGGGACAGATTCATAACCCAGAGGCTCCCTACACTCTGGAAGAGAATCCCAGTCCAGGTTAGGCAGAGCCCCTCACTGACTCTATTCAAGAGAAATCTCGACGAATCAATGGGAGATCAGGGGTCATCTCTGTGTCACTACTAGACAGAGGCATAGTAAACTAAACCCTAAAAGGGTAGTATTCCTAAGGGGTCGTCCTAAGGGGTGGTGTAAGCCACATACACTCTGGCTAGGCTTATAAATGCCTTAGGGTAGATAGCCTAGTACGAACCTATGAACCTATGAACTAAGTAAAAAATTCACAACTTCATATCATACAATGTAAACGTATGCATAAAGATTGCAAATATTTTGAGACAACAAGGAAAAAAGAACACAATCAATAGCTAAATTATTCACAAATTACAGTTCATAGAGCTGATACTGTACACACTGAGTACACACTTTGGAATACAGATGACTATTTAACATAGCCTTGGCCTGGGGAAGTGAAGGACCAGAGCCATGTCTTATTTAGATGCTCTTTTAGTAGGAGTTTGAAGTTAGAGAGATTAGCGATAGATCCAATTTGTACAATGATAAAATCCCATTTTATAGCAGCTATGTGTAGAGACTTTGGCTAGCATGTTTGTGGGGTTTACATATCTTGAGAAGATGCTATTCGTTATATCAAAGTGGTCTATATTAGAGTGGTAGGAATGTAGAGTAATACTAAAAGCACGACAAAAAACATGAAGCAGAGCCAACAGCCCCAAATGATCAGTCCATTAAAAATAGTTCATGACTTTGTTGCACAATTGAAAGAAGGAATTACATACTGAATTAAGTGCTTTCATCCATATACTTGGACTTTATCAGAATCAATAAATCACAGTTTTTCCCTATGTTTATATTAATTGGATGAGGACATCAGAATAATATAATAGTGAGCATGTTATACCTTTACTATTTTTCCCAAAAGTTAAGCAATCATAGCTTTTAAAATATAGTTGATCATTGTTTAAAAATCAATATTAATTAAAAATTGTAGAAAAATGGAAATCCTAAAAATATATATGCACTTTCATAATATGCTTATTTAAAAAGTATAGAAAAACATTTACATAAAAACATTTAAAAAATTGACGTATGAGAAATATTAAAATCTCCCATTGCTCTTAAAAAGTGATGCCACATTAAAGTAAAAACACTACTTTCGCTGAGAAAGTGGTTAAGACATCTCAGTTTGAATAGCTAATAAGGGACATATAATCACAGCTTCATTAATTCCAGGAAACTGACTGGCATTAAGTTTGATTTGCCACTTTACCTCTCTTGCTTCAAATAATGCCTTGCAATCTCCCTCTCTATGGTTTTTCTTAACTCTTTCCAAAATGGCAAACATAAATCTCTTAAATGTGGACACTTTGTTGAATACTTATATAGTGTACTATTCTCATTACATTTTCTAATGTTGTATCAGTGCTCATAAATTCTCCTTCTTAGCCTGCATTCCATTTTACATGCATAGAATGCAGCACATCCAGAACACACAGCTAAATAAACCTTTTTAGTTCCACAGTCTCCTTTTTCAAATATAACTTTACTCTTTAAATACTTGTCCAAGACAGCAAATTTCTCCTCTCAAATAAAACAGCATTGTGGGCAAGCATGATATTTCACAGTGCCTTTTTCATTGATGGGTAATGAAGAGTCAAGCTCTAGCCTCAAAGCTTTCTTTCACATTTCTACCCATTTTATATACAAATCTTGGTTCTGACCTCAGTATTTCCAAAATAGCTTGATTAGTTTTCAAAATGCTCCAGTTCTTTTTAACTATGTCTTATCTCTTTCATTTGTGAGGTATACTCTGTTACAAGCTGTGCTGGTACAGCAGTAGCATTGTTGCCTCATAGCAAGAGGTTCTCCTGTTTGATTCCCGGCTGGAGTGCCTTCTGTGTGGAGTCTGCATGTCCTACCCATGGTCAAGTGGCCTCCGAAAGACATGCGTGAATGGGTGTGCCTTCGCTGAAGGTTGGGTGTCGGGCTGGCAACTCAGCGCCATAAAAAAATCTACTGCCAATAATCAGCAGACCGGAGTTCCGCTGTGGTGACCCCTAACTGGGAAAAGCCAAAAATACAAACAACAACAACTCTGTTAGCAGGGCTCTCTCAGAATTTTTATTACCTCCATTATTCTTATATTTCTCCTCCATCTCTGCCCCTAGTTGTGGGTTCATATCTCTTTCCACATTCATTCAAATCATAATTTTTCACATCATTTACTATTCCTGACAAGTATAATAGGGCATTGCATGAGAGACTTAATGATACAAATATTCACCAGTATCTTTGAATGAAGTGAATATTGCCTATCGCAGAATAGATTATTTTTTGGAGGAATATGTGGTAGAAGAGAGGATTACATTCGAGACATATGTAAGTATGAAAGTGGAAAAACCTAAAGTTCTGACAATATTCAGAACATTGAAAATACATGAGTATACTTGATCCACCATTTAGAACAATTGTAGCCAGAAAGGGTTCTAGAACATGCCCCGTGGGGGTATACATAGACAAAATGGTTAAGTTTCACACTAGATCAAGGACGCATAAGATTTTGGGGGGGTAGACTGAAAAGAGATATGGGCCAAAGAGTTGACTTTCTTAACTATAGATGTAGTCGACCTATTTTCAAGAATACCAAGAGATAAAGGATTGGAGCATTTCCAGAGCAGCTTAACAAGATTTAGTAATTTTTCTAATGGCATGATAAAGTTACTGGTAGAACTAATGGCCATTGTTCTGGATTATAATTTTATATTCTTCAAAGGAGAATATTTGAGCAAATTAAGGGGGTGGCCTTGCACCCCAATGTTATGCTAATATGGTGATGTTAGAATTGGAAACTAATACAGTTTTCAAGTCAGAGTACAAGGATAATATTAAATTATATGTACGATTCCTGGATGATATATTCATCTTATGGAAAGTATCGACAGCTGTTATTAGTAATTTTGTGGAGTATCTTAGTGGTCAATTGGGTTCTTGAAATTTACTCACAGTTATGATAGGGAATGTATCAATTATTTCGACACTAAAATATCCCATTCTGACCAAGGTTTTAGATCAGTGATTTATAGGAAACCAACATTCAGTAACTCTTATCTGGATTTTAAAAGCAATCATCCTCTGAAAGAAAAGAAAAGTGTGATTGAACGGCAATTTATCAGGGTAGCAAGAATGACTTCTCATGAAGATTTATTTAAGGAAATGCTTGTTTCTAGCAAGAAGCTACCCATCGAGAATAGTAAATGATGTAAAAAATGACATTTTGAATGAATGGGGAAAGATTGTAGATCATCAGGTGTTGTATACATTTTAGGTTGTGACTGTGTTCCAGCAAAGTGGTACATTGGGCAAACTACCAGACAAATCAAGATTCGTATCTTGGAACATTTGGGTGACATAAGGAGGGGCAATCTAGAGAGTCCCGTAGCTGCACACTTTTGTAGTACACATGATGGTGAAAATAATAGTTTTAAATTTAGTGTGTTGGCTAGGCCCCACTTTAGTAAAGGAAATTATAAAGCAGCCTTAAGCAAGTTAGAGCAGAGGATGATTATTGAGTATCATACTTTATTCCCTAAGGGAATGAATTTGGAAATTTAATGAGCTTGAATGAAATTTAACTTATACTTGTTGATGTATTAGATACTAAAAATGAAGTTTTGTATTATTTAAGGTGACCAATAGGTTGTTATATTTATATACATGTTTAGACGAAAAGAATTTATTGCATAAATGAAATTCATCAATAATTTAAATTTGGAGTGTTTAGTCTAAGTTTATATTTTTGTAATAAATATTAGAAACTTTGTAAATTAAGAAAATAAGAAAAAAAGAAAAAATGAGTTTTAAATAGTCAAAAATGGAAGTGTTTCTTTCCCTGGAAGATGTTTTAGTGGTGAAAGAGTTAAAATGTTTGATATAATGATGTTTAATCAATCAATTTATGCTTAATTAAGCAATTAAAGCATATATAAAAGAATACTGAAAATGTTAAAGTATGTCCCATTGAAGGCGAACAGCTGAGGTACCAGGACGGAAAGAATAAAGATGGATATAAGCTACTTCTGTGTCTTCCTTTGAACTTCTGTGGTGTTTTTGAAGAATTTTGAGGTTTGGTTTCCAGTGGTGTATTGTTTCTGAAGACATTTATAATAGCCAGAGTGTATTTGGCTTCCGCCTCCCTATTAGATTAGCCTACTGTGCCTCTGTAAAGTAGGTCACAGAAGGTTAAGATAAGTTTACTGTGCCTCTGTCTAGCAGGGACACAGGAGAGATCTTTCCCATCCACGTGTCCAAATTGAAGAGGGTCCTATGTCTAACATGAATTGGGATTCTATTCCAGAGTGAGGGAGCCTCTGGGAAATTAATCTGTCCCTCCAGCATGTCCTATTTATTTTGTGTTGAGGTTTGGGTCCAGCTCTAAGGGACTTGGATTTTGAGGTGGAGCATGTCCATTAATTCTGGGTTTGACATGGCTTTGTACATCAGGCATAGATCACGTAAGCAACTGAGTAGAGCTGGAGTTTCTTTAGTCGAGCTGGATAGGACATCTGTTTGTAGCTCATGATCCTCTTGGTGAGGTACTTTTGGGGTCTCTCCAGTTGCTGCAGGTGTCAGGTAAGGTACATCCCAAAAGGGGTATTATATTCAATTATGGGCCTGATGCACAATGACCTCTCTTGATCTAGATGCAAACCCTTTCATGATAAGGTGGGCTATATAAAAGGTCTTTCTAACCACTTTGGCAACGTGATTATCAAAGGAGAGATTACTATCTACGTTGGTCCCCAAATCTCTAATTACTTTAATGGATTACCACCTATGTGGTAATTTGTGGGCACCTTGTTTTTCCCAAAGGGGATGACTATGCACTTTTAGCATTTTCTGGCACCAAGCATCCATCTCTGTGAAACCCTTTTGGAGGATGCTTGTGTCACCTGGAGATTCGATTATGGCTCCCAGTTTGCAATCATCTGCGAACTTTGTCAGCCATGATCCCCCCGTGTTAGCCTGAACCTCAGAGAAGTATATACCGAACAAGAGATTTCCATTTTGTCTACAACTTTTACATTACTTTTTAAATAATAGTCAGCAATGTTTTAAAAGCTATGATTGTTTAACTTTTGGGAAAGATAGTAAAGGGTTCACTGTTATATTATTATGATGTCAGTATCCAGTTAATATAAAAATAGGGAAAACTGTGTTTTACTGATTCTGATAAAGTCCAAGCATATGGATGAAAGTGCTTAATTCAGTATGTAATTCCATATTTTAATTGCAGAATAAAGTAATGAAGTGTTTTAATGAACTGATCATTTGAGGCTGCTGGCATTGCTACATGGTTTTTGTTTTCGATTTCACTTAGTTGCCGAAGTAAGGCTATACTGGGTATTTTTTACTAAATACAGTCACTCCCTTTGTGAATAATGTGTGTGGAGGTAAGCTGTATGTATCTTAAGTGGTGAAGCTGTTTGAGAAAATTCCATGCCTTAAAAGCAGCACAGTGGGTTGATGAGTTTTGTTCATTGGTGGCAAATTTTGCAATTTTCTTTGTCTGCAGCTGTACATAAAAAGTACCAAATCTCACAGTTTCTCTCTCCTGTGTACTTTCTGAATAAAAGTCACTATCCTGTGGTTGTCTGATAAATGCAGTTGATTGTGCAAACATAGTGCATATAGTGAGCAGCAAAAGAAAAGAATGTTTACAATTGAGGTAGCAGCATAAAGTCATACACCAAACTGTCTGACAGTGCTGATGAACTGAATCAAACAAACTTCTGTCACTGAAGACTGTAAATTGATTGCTCAGACTTCTGTAGGTCTGAAGACTGAAATGAAGAGTACTGTTCTGACTTCTGCAACTCTATGACTAATTCTTTCTTGAAAGTATCTATTTTAATACCAAAACACTATTTCCTGTGTCCATTT
Source organism: Protopterus annectens (assembly GCF_019279795.1). Taxonomy (NCBI): domain Eukaryota; kingdom Metazoa; phylum Chordata; order Ceratodontiformes; family Protopteridae; genus Protopterus; species Protopterus annectens. The sequence goes on along the minus strand of NC_056742.1, from coordinate 117,965,000 downwards.
TATACGCCTCCTTAACTTTGGTTCCAAAGCCTTGACCATGTAAGAATTTTTATTGTAGGTGCTTAATCTACAAATGTCTCCTAAGTCTGCAAAGTATTTAACAAAATATTCTCTTGAGTCTGCACATCTTGTAACATTTCTTTAGGAAGCTATGAGCTCTGCACTTCTGATGCTTTTCCATCATCTGACTGAGGTTATTCAGTGAAACATTCCTTTCTATTGAAACTGCATGTAAATTGTGAAATAGAAAATGATGGTACAGGCCTGCTATTTAATATAGCTACATTTCCAGGCCTGTTCAAAGAGAATACTTTAATTGTTTAGGATATATTCTAACACTACTACATTTATGCAAGACCCGACTTTACATTACAAGCTTATTTTAACTGTAGCCTGAAGGTTATTACAGGCTTATTTTAACTGTAGCCTGAAGGTTATTTAAGATGGCTACACAATATGAGATGGATGGAGAATGTAGGTTTTTGCAAAGGTTATTTTGGTGGTGTAGCTGAGGACGTTTTTATGTCAATAGAGCATTACTAACCTTTGGTGAGTCTTTTTATGTTATTTTGAACATGCAGGAAAAATTTAAAGTTATCATCTACAATTAAGAACTTTTGTGTGAGAGGCTACTTCAACTTCAATTTTGTTTAGTGAAAATATTTTTAAATTCACTTGTCAGGCATATGTGAGTTGGGGAAAAATTGCAGTAACTTTTTTTTTTTTTTTTTTTTCAGTTGGGCATTAGAGTCATTTCTCAACCAAGGAAAATTTTAATATGGAGGAGTTGATGCAGGTTATTAGATGCACATTAGTGTGCAATCATCATCATAATGTATGAAAGAAGCTAAATCTGTCGACATACAGAGGTCATTGATAAAGTTATTAAAGAGGATGGGACCAAGCCTAGAGACTTGGAGTATACCATTGGAGATGCCCAGGTAGAGAGATTTTACAGTTTTGAGCCTCAGTAAAATAGCTATTGAACCACTGTAATGAATAAGGAAGTAGTCCAAATTGAGGCATTTTGTATATGCATTTAGGGTGAGAAACTGTATCAAAGGCTTTAGACAGGTCAAGGAATAGGGAGGAACCAGGTTTGCCTGAGTCCATGTATTTGTTTATAGTGTTAGTGAATGAAAATTGGTAGTAGTTGTACTGTGTGCTAGGCGGAAGCCATATTGGATGGATGTCGAGACATTCTTGTAGGTGATAGTGCAAGAGTTTTTATGAAGACATCTTTGGAGAATTTTTGAGAGATGATAATATTGCAATAGACTGGAAGTTGGACAAATTAGCAAAGATGCCAACTTTATGAAGAGGGGTAATGTACAATTTTTTCCATAAAAATGGTACACAGAATTCAGCTATTGATATATTAATAAGGACAGAGACTGGGTGTGCATTGGAATGGGCAGCTCTCTTTAGGTATTCATTTAGGAGATTGTCAGCTGCAGTGGAGCAGCATCTGAGTGTAAGTAGAATTATTTTTTAATTGACATAGAGATAGGTCCTATGTGGAAGTTGCTATCAGTAGATATATAGGGTAAATTAAACTCATGTGCAGTAGGACGGGGGTTAAAGGAAGTGGTGGTGTGTGTGGTGTATGGAGAATGATGCTTTTGGTCTAACCTGTTGATCACAGTAATATTGGAATAAGATGTGTGTGGGGGGTGGAAGCACTGGATGGGGTGAAGACCTTTTAGTGAGTGAATCAATGCTTTCTATGAAGTAGCAATTTCTAGTGAAGAGCTATTACAAGAAGGGCTAGGTTCCTTACAAATATTAACAGCTGAGTAAAAAGAGCCAATACAGGCCTCATAAAAGCAAGCTTTATACTGCTATAATGTTGACATTTTCTTTCCATATTACAGCTGGAACTGATGAAGCTTATCAAAAAGCATTTCAAAGTGATACTTATTATTTGTGCTGTCTTCCTGTCATATATTTACTAAACTTCAAATTATAAGTGTTTTATACCTCCTTTGGTAAGTTGTAGTAAACAGTTGCCTTATTTACATACACACAATCTTAATGGACTGCAATCTTAATGGGAGGATTCATGAGTGATTAAGTTGGGAAGCCCTTCTTTGGGTTGCTTGGAATATTCAAAAAAGGGACTGTCCCAAGCCCTGGGACTGCTTCACTTATCTCTGTACCTTTTCCACTATTTAGGATCCTTGGACACTCCCACTATGGTCTAAGAATGCCTTTTAATAAAGAACTGTAACTGGTACAACACCAGAGCAAGAATACTTATCACTTAACTGGCTTAAACCAAACTTAATTTTTTAAACTTTTAAAAAACTTCCATAAGGCATCTTATTCCTCATGCTTTTTTTTGGGGGGTGGGGGGGGGTTAAAAGCATTTTCCTAGATCTAAGAGTTAAGATGAACTTAGTACTGCTATCTTGGTATAGGGTTCTGCCATCACAGCCTACAATAAATAAAGCATTACATTTGACATGCAAACCACCTGTGCCTTATTTTCTTTCAATGGTTGCAAATATCAATAAGCAATACTGGTTTAAAACCTTTGTCAGACAGTGATGCCTACCTTCTGTGGCCCAAATTATCTATAGTGTTTGTAGATGTGTCTCTTTGTAGTGAACTATTCATATATTGGTGCATATACCTGCATCTGTTCACAAATGCTTAAATGTTTGTGAAGATATAACCATGCACACGTTTCTGGGTGTCCTTTTGGCCTGAAAACTATCAGTTTTATATCTGTTCACTGACCCAGTTAGTAAATTTCTGCCTGCATGTCTGCACCTTTATATCATTCATTTTTAATCTCTGTATGCTACATCAGCATCTCTTTATGAAAATTACACTAATGCTATTGGGATGTACATCATGTCGTCTTCCCTTGATAGTTATGGCAAAGATTTTGTGGAAGTATATCCACAATGCCGAAGCCATTTGAAATCATCTTGCGAAACATATATTTTACAAACTATCAAGTGAACATGTGTTGTTTTCAAAATCAGTGAGCATTCCAGGTCTCAAAGATATAAATTTGCAGGTTACAATGTATTCATTTATTTAAATATAATTGCCATTTTGTCTTTCATTAGTGTAAATCATGAGAAGCAAAGTATTTAAGTCTTTCATGCAAAAGTACAACTACAGCCAGCAGGAATTCTCTCATCACAAGACATTTTAACAAAAGACTGAACCTGTGGATCCATAAATGTGATTTATTCCTAAGTGTGAATACAAAAGAGAAGAAGCCTGAAGAGTTAACATGCGCCACATTTTTGCCTGCCTTGAAATCAACCATGTAGGAGTTTAAAACTTTTGACTGTGACATCAATTACCAGGGCCATAAACGGATGTTAGGTATAAAAGTGACATCTGCACATACCCTCATCAGAACTGTTTTGCCGCATACAGTAGTGCCTATGAGGTTTGACCAGGAAAGTCATAATCTGAGACCCTTAGACTTACATGTAGGCCAGTCCCAGGGCAGTAGGATGGCTGTGTAAGTAGAGACCAGGGGGGATAATGGCAATGTGCCCTCATGAGATACCTGGGACAGTAGTTGGAAAGAGACAGGGGGTAAGGAGGTGGGACTGAATACTGGAACATAGAAGAGAAGGACATCTAAGGTTATGTTAAGTTCTCACACAACTATTCTATGTCCTTCTATTCTGATGTTGAAGTATTCATAACAATAGGGAGAGTACCAGAGCTTTAAGTAAGAACCTGGGAGGAGGAAGGGTTCCTGTGGTCAAGGAGACCCTGTAGAGTAGTACTGGCAAATCCTGCTCTAGCATGGGATGCTATATCCAGCTTGTACTGTTTGGTGAAGGTGTGCACTGAGGTCCAAGTAGCTGCTTCTAAAATAGAAGGGCCTATGCCTTTGAAAAAGGCAGTAGAGGAAGCAGCTGCTCTGGTAGAATAAGGTTCAATATTACCTTGTAAGGATTTCCCATGGTGGGAGTAGCACAAGGAAATGGACTTGGAGATCCATAAGGCAATGGTTTGCTTAGATACAGCTTTCCTTAGGGATCTGGGATGGAAGGAAATAAATAACTGATCTGACTTCCTGATATCTTTGGTTTTGTTTAAGTAGTATCAAAGTTGTCTGTGTACATCCAGGGAATGTAGCATCCTTTCTGAAGCATTTTGTGGATGAGGATAGAAAACAGGTAGGTTAATGGACTGATTCAATGAGAGTTCATTAACTACCTTGGACATGAATGAAGGATTAGTCCTAAGGACCACTCTGTCCTTGTGGAAAACAAGGTAGGGGGATGTGGCCATAAGGGCTTGGATCTCTAAAACCCTCCTGGCAGAGGTGAGGGCAACTAGCAGGACTGTTTCAATGTGCAAGTCTCAAGGAAACAGAATGTGCTGGTTCAAAGGGGGTCAAGGTTAGCTTTTCTAATACAAAGTTTAGGTCCCACGGTGGAGAGATGGGTTTCTGTGGGGGTTTGATGTGGAAAATTCCCTTCAGAAAGAGTATGACTTTCAGTCTGGATGTCAGGGGTGGTGAAATGGGCAGACAAGCAGAAATGGCAAATGGACTATGATTAAGGAATATGTTAGTCCTATTTGGAGTAGCTCACACAAGTAGGAAAGGACCCTTGGAATGGAGATAGTGATCTATGACACCAATTGGAGAATCTGAGCCATTTAGCTACATAGTTTCTCCTAGTGCCAGGTTTTCTGGCCTCCTACAGAACATTGAGTATGTCCTCTGAATACAGGTGTCTGTAATGGATCAGAATTCTATCACCCACAAGGTCAATTTTAGGTTGTTTACCTGTGAGTGTAGCAGGGACCCCTTGTTCTATGTGAGTAAGTCTAAACAGTGGGGTTACCTGTGGTGATTGCCCTTGGCTAGAGAAAAAAGGAGGGGAAACCAATGCTGTCTTGGCCAAAAGGGGGTCACCAGTAGGATTTTTGGTTTGTCCCTCTGAATTTTTAGGACGACTTTCTGGATTAGAGTGAAGGGGGGGGAAGGCATACAGGTCCACCCCCCCCCCAAAAAAGGAGAGATCATCCACTTTCCAAGGTTGTGGATGTGGGTTCCTTGTGCAGAAGTTGGGCATCTGCCTGTTGACTGGGGAGACAAATAGGTCTGCTTGTGGTAAACCCCACCTGTGTATCAAGTCTACGAAAACCTCTGTTTGAAGCATCCTTTCGTGAGAGGGGGCTGAGGTTCTGCTGAGTGCGTCTGCCATAACATTTTGTTCTGAGGGGATATACATGGCTAATTAGTGAACCCTGAGAGAAGCGGCTAGATTCCAAATCTGGATGGCCAGGCTGCACAGTGGGTAGGACCTGGTTCCCCCCTTGCTTGTTTATTGTACTACAGGACAGTCATATTGTCTGTGATTACTTTTAGGGTTCCTGGCAGGATAAAGGGCTTGAATGTTAGAAGGGCTAACAGCAGGGCTCTCATTTCCTTGATGTTGATGTGGTCTTTTACCCTTAGAGTAGACCATTTTCCTTGTACCGAGAGGTGTTGTTGATTTGTTTGTAACACTGCACCCCAGCCCAGATCTGAAGCATCTGTGGATAGCTGTTGTAGTGGTGCTGGGATCTGAAGGTGGGTCCCTGTGTTGGTCAGTATTGCAGATATCCACCAGTGGATCTCCTCTTTTAGGCATAGGAGAAGTGGAAGTGGGGAGTCCAAGGATTGTGAATGTTGGGTCCATAGGTTTTTTAACACCCACTGAATTTTGCACATGTGGAGTCCATTCTTAGGAAATGAACCACAGACAATGGTTCATCCACTGACGACCCATCATCCTGCACAGACAGCAACATACACTTAGCATCAGATTCACTGACCCCCAAAAGGACGCAGGGATTTGTCCCTTTAGGACAAAATATAAACGAGGGGGGAGGAAGCACAGGAAAAATCAACATTCAAAGTCTGCTGAAATTAGCAATGCAGAAATAAACAAGAATGCAAATGTAAATGTTTTAAATGTATCAGACTTTGTTTTGTCACCCACTCACCTGTCCATTCTCAATAAAGGTCTTACTTTTATCCCTGGTTTTGTGGTATCTGAGGATGTCCTGGCACAAGATGTTATGTCTTTTTGCAGAATTCTAAACCTTAAGCTGCAGTTTGGTGATTTGGATGGTAATTATAATCATGATAAATTTTTATATCATAAATCAAGATGCCTTCCCTCCCATGCATCCCATTGTACACCTGTTTCAGAGCAGTATTCTCAAAGATCTGCATTATTCTGGCTCAGATACTCGCTTCAAACCCAATAACTTGTCACTGAGTGAGAAACAGGCAATCATCAAATTACAGAACAACAGGGATATAGTCATCATTTCTTCTGACAAAGGTGGGGCGGTAGTAGTCATGAATTGGTCTGATTATGATAAGGAGGCCAAGAGACAACTTTCGGACAGACATTATTATTCAGAAATGCCAATCAGCCCCACTTTTAGATTTAAGAAACAGATTGATGACTTTCTATCTACTGCCAGGGACGAAGGTATCATTACAGTAAACGTGATGCAGCAGCTAACAATTCAGGACTCTGCCAATCAATACATCTATTTTCTACCCAAGATACACAAAGATCCAGTTAATCCACCAGGTAGACCTATTGTGTCAGGCAGGGGATACATCACGGAACCACTATCTATATTCCTCACCAAATATTTGAAGCCTTTATTATCACAGGTACGTTCCCGTTTACAGGACACTACTGAATTTCTACAAATCATTTCTGATGCACAGTTGGAACCAGGATGGCTAATGTGCACACTTGCTGTCAGCGCTCTATATACCAACATTCCTCATAAGGTAGGTTTGGAAGCTCTGGCCCATTGGTTAAATGCGGCTGGTTTATACGAACCAGACTTCAATTCCTTCCTGGTAGGTCTTGCAGAACATGTCCTTACCAATAACGTCTTTTTTTATCAGGACACTTGCTACTGGCAATCTAAGGGTACAGCGATGGGGGTGTCCTTTGCCCCCATCTATGCTGACCTATTCATGGCCTTCATCGAAGATCAAATCATTTATAACAGCCGCAATATCTATTTGGATGAAATCGACATCTGGAGACATTATTTGGATGATTTCTGGATGGTATGGAGGGCAAATGTGGAGTATCTAGCTGAATTTATATCTTACCTCAGTGACAACAAATGGGGTCTACAATTTTCAGCAAACTATCATGTAAATACTATCACCTTTCTTGATGTTCTGGTCAACAGACAACCTGACCACACTAAGTACACAGGTCTTCAGGAAGTACCCCGAATACAATACTGTCCTCCATGCATCCAGTTTTCATCCTCATCACATCGCTAGAAATATCCCGAAATCTCAATTTATAAGAATAAGGCAGATTTGTTCCCATGAAGCCTCTTTTCAAGAACATAGACAGGACCTGACTAACAGATTCAGATCCAGGGGATATCATATGGGACATGTTCTGCAAGCCAGCAATTGGGCCAACAGACTTCACAGGGAGGATATGTTAACCTACAAACCACGAAACAGGGAGGAACCCCAACCTATCAGGTTTGTAACCACTTATGGCAGGAATTCCAATTTATTAATCAACAGCATACATAGACACTGGAACATATTACAATGTGATCAAGAACTAGCTAACATAATACCAGACAGATGCCTGTTTTCATGTCGTAAAGGTAAGAACTTGGCATCTTGCTTTAACCATTATAAACATACTCATGACACTGGGCACGCTCACTTACAACAAACTACCTTGACTGGTGAACCTCTGATTGGCTGCTTCCCATGTGGCCACTGCATCAATTGTGATAAAGTAACCAAGTCTAAACAATTTATGAGTAAAAATTGTGCCATGGTTTATGACACCCAATTTTTTGCTAATTGTAGCAGCGACTGGTTAGTCTATTTAGCAACATGCACCTGCGGGTCTTTTTACATTGGACAAACATCTCGTCCTCTCAGGCTGAGAATCTCTGAACATGTAAGTAACATCAAAAATAAAAAAGTTAACAATGCTTTGTATAAACATTGTTTGGCACATAAAACTGCAAAATTTACTTTCATGATTATTGATGTTGTTAAGGGTAACAAATTTAACAAAACTGGATGGCATTCTATTTTAGATTCTAAAGAAAAGAAATGGATTGTAAAGTTAGGTGGATTATTCCCACCTGGCCTTAATGAGCAATTTTGAAAATGAACCAGTGGAGTTGCACTTGAATGTATTTAAACAGTAGCATTTGACTTTTCTGGCTCACACTGATGAAGGCTGTGTTTTTATGCTATTATAATCAATAAATGTCTTTTTCAGGTCACAGTTTGCTGACTCAACATGTTTTTTTGGATTGCATGTGGAGTCTTGCCAAAGGCAGCATGGGTATAAGGGATGCCATGTAGCCTAACAGTCTCAGGAATTCCCGAGCTGTCAGGGTGGTTTGGGAAAGGATATGATTGAAGTACAGAGTTCTTGAATCCTTGGTCTGAGATGAAGGCCTTCTGTGCAGTGTCCACCCCAGGAAAATCATGTCCTGTCAGGGAATCAGGTGAGCTATGTTTATCATGAACCCCTGAAGAGAGAGGGCATTTGACACCTGCTGTAGATGGAGTAGGAGTTGGTGGTCTTGATGCAGGATGAGTAGGTCTAGGAATGGGCATATTTGTATACCCTGGGTCCTGCAATGGGCAATGAAGGGGGCTAGACACTTTGTAAACAATCTTGGGGCAGTGGATAGGCCAAAAGGTAATGCAGAGAATTGAAAATGACAGGAGCCTACTGAAAATTTGAGGAATTTCCTGTAATCTGGATGAATGGGAATGTGGAGGTAGGCATCCTTGGGATCTAGAGCTACCATGAATGCCTGGGAGAGGATTGGAGACAAGAGAAGAGGTAAGGTGATCATTTTAAAACTAGGTACATGGAGGAAGAGGTTGAGGAAGGATAGATCCAGGATAAGTCTCCAAGGATCCTCTTTCCTTGGTACCAAGAATATTCTGGAATAAAAACATGTGCTCCTTTGAGGGGTGGGCATTGGTTCTATGGTGCTTTGATTTAGAAGTTGTTGAATGATGGGTGGGAACAGATGGATTTGGTTTTTTGGTGGTTGAGGAATCCCTTGGAAAGGTGGGAGCATCCAAGTCATGTAATATCCTCTCTAGATGATGGAGAGGACCCATTGTTCTGTTAGTCTCTGCCAGGAGGGAAGGGAGAGGATGAGTCGAAGGGATAAGGGTGTTGCTGGATGCAGAAGGGGTGAGGTCAGGCTGGCTCCGAAAAGGGAGTGGCAGAGGATCTGGAGGGAACTCTGAGAGTGGAAGTCTTTCTCGACTGTCTACATCCCTTTGAATGTGGTGCTGAATGAAAGGATTGTCTTCTTACAAAGGAGGGTTTCCTGAGGATAGTTCCTATATCATCTAGGAATAGGGGACACCATAAGGTGTTTGAGGTTCTGTAACTCTTTACCCTTCTCTTGGAGAGATTTGCAAAGCTCAGCAGAAGCTTGTCCGAAAAGGACCTTACTGTCTAAGGGAGCATCCAGAAGTTTAGTTTGAACATCCATGGGGAAGGGCTGTAGCTATACCCAGGAGTAACATTGAAGTACTGATCCAGAAGCAGCAGCTTTGGATGCAGCTTCCACAGCATCATAGCCACACTTGAGTGCCTGGTCACATGGAATGCTGTGGAGAAAGATGAATTTAGTTTTGCTCTGCTAGGGGAATCGTGAACCTCAGACAGAAGGGTGGAAGTTTTTTGAAATGGTGTCAAGTACATACCTTGCCATGTGGGTTTGGTAGTTCAGGGCCCTAATGGCTAGAGTGGAGGAGGTATATACCTTTTTACCTGTCCTGTCCATCAATTTACTGTCTATCAGTTGGATAAAGAGCAGTAGAAGGCAGCTGTTTGGATGTCTTATCTGCAGAAACAGCTATAACAGCTGGGTCTGCAGGAAGGTTCATGTAAATAAACTGTGCATCTTGGGGGACCCTGTAAAAATGATGAGGTCATTTAGCTTATGGGAGTGGGAATCAGGAGACTGTGAAGCAGCTAGGAAGGCATCCTGAAAAGCAGGCAGTAAGGGAGGCACAGCTGAGGGAAATGGCTGTTCCATTTGCAAAAGGTCAAAGTACCTTTTCTTGGATTCTGAAACCTCAGAGGCCTGCCATTTAAAAAAGATAGCATCCCCAAAGCTGAATTCTTCTCCTGGGGATTCAGGAGAAAGAGTCCTCCTCTTCTGGAGTAATGAATTCCTTGGGGGATTCAATTTGTGTTTCATAGGAGAAGGATTCCTCAGATGATGAGTATTCTTCCTCAGACACATGGATGGGTTGAGGAGTGAGTAGGGGGAAGTTGCTGTGATTGTAATGCCTGAAAGGCCTTAAACAGACAGAGAAAAGGATTCCCAGCCAGGCATCTATGTGGGCTCAGAGTGGTTGGATTTCGGTTTCCTTTTCAAGGGGGTTGTAGTCAGAAGAGAAGCGGACATCGGGCCTAGCATGAATAGGATGAGCAGGGGCTTCCAAGAAAGCAAGCCATGGTTCCCCTCCACCATCATACTCTGATCTCAGCAGATGTACCTTCGGTATCCCACACCCTGGCTTCCATAAAGATTTCCCGGTCTGCTTTGGAAACCATCATCTGAACGGACTCCGGGTCTTCAATCGCCTCTAGAGCCTGTTCGGATGCCTGAGATGCAAACTGGGATTTGGGCCTAACTTTTTTGCCTTCTTTCGAGGTGGCTCGTCGGAAGGGCCTACTCCTCCCTCCATGCCTAATGCCAAACGACTGAGTCTTTGGTTCTCAAGATAAAGATTCAAAGCCACTAACTGGCTACGTAGGGTCTTGGTGATGAACGACTTGCAGATAGAACAGGATGTATAGAAAAACACACATCTTGTGTGTCCTTGACGAATTTGTCTCCCACAAGCACACTTCCCTTTCCTAGCTGACATGCAAGTCTAAACAGTAAGCAAAATAAGTAAGAAAACCCCACCAGGCACTTATCTGTAATGGTCAGAAATGGTCATCTGGTCTTTACGCTCTGGAATGCGGTCATCTGAAGAAACGCAATGCAAAAGTGGAATTGGCAAACGGGCGTTCAATGATCACCGTGGCAGAAAAATTCTGATGAGGGTACATGCAGTTACTTTTTTACCTAACATTGGTTTATGGCCCTGGTAACTGACGTGACGATGTCACACGTACCTTCCTGGACTAAGACTTTGGTATGGATGGTGGTGCTGCAAGCAGCAACTCCCTACTGTTATGAATACTGCAACATCAGAATAGAAGGATATATATATATATATATATATATATATATATATATATATATATATATATATATATATATTATAAAACCAACAAAAGAACAATAAATCTTTAAAGTAACCTTAAAACTTTATAATATAATATAATAAATTACTGCTTTCCTTGAAAATAAATAAAATATTGTACAGGGCAAGGCACTGGGAAAGTTAATTTGTGTTAGAAACTCTCATACATGTTCAAGTATATTCATGTTGCAGTCATCCTAAAAAAATTGATGTCATGGAATAAACAAGGCATCTATCTTTCTTTAGGCTGCTGGACTTGCTTTTCTGTGGAAAATGTCCTGCTTTCCTGTTGTCTTTTAAATCAAAAATGTCTACACTCTGCCTGTGGGTCAGATCCAAGAACACATTTCTGCTCACCATCCATTTGAGGGTCTGAATGTGTCCTACTCTTCCAGTCTGAGAAAACATTTTCCTACAAGGAGATGCATGATACCTTGAAGGTTAGTCCTGACTGCTGGGCTGCTTCCCAAGGTTGCACTGCCAGTCTGCAAAGTACACAAGAGTGTGAACTCCCCTGCTTGATGATGTAACACATCACAGTGGTGGTGTTTGGATGAGCAGACTGCTCCTTGTTCAAATTTGTTTTAAAGCTTTTAATGCTGGTATCACAGTCATTGTATGTTTTATATTTATGAGATTTTATCTTATTTTCTCATCACATATGCCCCATATCCTCAAATCCTACACAAGCCCTTTATGTGATGTTCACAGAGTCTGTGGTGCTCCTGGCTGAAGGTTCACATGGCTTTTCTACCCCTAGATGTCTTTTATGATACAGGGGAAAAGGGGGACTGGTACCCTTCAGACACTGGGATGGTTGACTGCATCTATTACTGAAATACCATTACAGTTTTCATATATGGAACTTTGCTACAGGTACTGTCAGAATGCAACATGCCATATAGTGCAGGATCATGAGGAATTAACTTGCTGTGACAGAATCCCCTCCCCTCTCCAATATGATTTAGAGCAACAGGACCTAGTTTTCAGGCAGGAAGGCTTTCTGCTTTCCTATGCCCAGCACATCCCACAGGAATACTGCTTCACTTGCAAAACTCAGGTGACTCTTGGGAGATTGAGAAAGAGATCCAGCTGATTGAAACATGAAAAAGTAAGCTATAATGCCTTTTGACTTTTCCACTGAGTATGTCTAGATCAGGCAGACCTCCAGGTAAGGGTAGATATGAATGCCTTTGGGTCTGAAAAAAGACAGGAATTAAGAATTTTGTAAATACCCTGGGTACAATAGAAAAGCCAAAGGGTAAGATGTTGATTGGTAAGAGGGATTCCTCTGCTTTGAATCTTGGAAACTTTGTGTACCTTGCCAATGGAGTTTAGAGACAGGCATTCTTTAATCCATTGGAGAAGATGCAGAAGGTTTTGTATGGTAAGCATTTTGAACTTTGTGACTATTTATGGTTTAGTCTTGAAATATCAACAGTACCTTCCATTGTGGGCACCAGAAACAATCTCAAGTAAAACTATATGCTCCCACTCCCTACTGACACTTTTCTATGAATCCCAATGCTAGATGGTTCCCTGCCAAGGATGGAAATAGCTGAGTTTGCTCCCTTGAACAGGAAGGATACCTACGTACTGTGGTCTGCCTAGGAACTGCAGGTTGTAGTCCTGTCCAGAATGTTTAGGGCTAACTGGTCTTGAGTTATCTCTTAGTTTTCTGTAAGCAGACAGAGGTAGTCCCCTATTTATTAAGTGGGAGAGGGAGGGGTGCCTCAGTTTAGGGATAATGAGGTTTGGCATGGAATTTCTGCTTGGGGAGGGGGCATTTTGGCTAAGGTACAGCCATTCCCTTTGTGGAGCATGGCATCGAGGGCTTCCAAGTAGTTTCCCCTGCTTGGGGAATAGGGGATAAATATTCACAAGCTTGAAATAAAAAAGAATGGACTGACTGCATGGGTTTTCCCTTTGCTATAAGTCTCAAATTGTTCTCTGTAGGGGGTCCAAACAGGAAGTAGAGTAGTTTTGGTTTGGTAGGATATGCCTAAAACTAATTTGATGATGGCCTCCAGATTGGTCTCATGAGTCCTCAGCCAAAATGGACCTAAAGGATAGAGATTATAAAATCACATATCCAGTCCCAGTATTGTGGGATGTTTGCAAACCCTTAGACTCACTCAGGATATTTTTCTCCCCTTTAGTTGCCAATCGGTATTCTTGCATTTCTTGTGGAAGTTGCTGGATGATCTGCAACATAGTGGCATGCCTTGCTTTGACTGGTATAGCTCTGAAAAATGTTGCTGTACTGTAGAGTTTTCTGGACACAAACCTTGCACAATACAGACATCTATTCACTTTGAACTGGCAGCCTACACAGAAAATGTTCCAGTTATGAAAATGTTTGTGGTGGTTTGCCACAATCAGTATAAATATTGTTTTTCTGAAAAATCTCATCACCACCAATCATTATCAGACTTTTACATAATGCAGAATGAAATCTAGCAAAAACAAGAAGTTTTTCCATAGGACATCTATCCAAACTCTCTGGAAGAAAGGCCAACACACCAGACTGACAATGCTCTATACATCATACAAACGCACTCAGACCACAGCAAGAAAGATCTGAAGATTGCAATGGCCAATGTCCCTTTTATATCAACAATGCTCCAATGTCAAAGTGGAATGGAGTCAGATGAAGCCAGATGGGAAGATAAAGCTCTGTGGAAGTCGGGACAACTGGTAGGCTCCTGCAACCAGAAATCCCAGATGTGATGACTGCAACCATGAATAATGTGAATACCTGGATAAATCTGTTCCCAGAGGATACAGACTTCCTTCCAATCATTTATGTGATCTTAGTTGATAGTAAGATCAGGTTTACAACTACCTTTGGCAGAAACACCCAATGTTTGGTTAGTCTTGTACAGACACATTGGGACATTTTACTAGCAGATGAATATCTTGGACAAATTTTGGGGGATAGGTGTGCATTATCCTTCCAGAGAGGGATCACACCTTGGGAGGTCACCTTAGTTTTTATAAACGGATTTCTCTACCAAATACCCAAGTTCCAACATACTCTGGATGGTGCTACCTTGATGGGGTGTTTCCCTTGTGGTCATTGCAGCTTTTGCAAACATGTAGTTAATACCAAAGAATTTAGTAGTAAAAATATACCACGGGTTTATCAAATTAAACTGTTGACCAATTGTAGCAGTGATTGGGTTGTTTATTTGGCTACTTGTAATTGCTCTGCGTTTTATATCAGACAAACATCCAGACCAATGAAGCTACACATTTCGGAACATCTTAGTAAAATGAGAAATAAAGTTATTACTAATGCTTTATATAAACATACCCTTGTGCATAGTACTGCTTGTTTTCGTTTTACTATTATTGACAAAGTAGGTGGACACAATTTTATTAAAGCCAAATGGCATGAGATAGTCACATCCAACTGAATAAAATAAAAATAGATTCCCATCAGCGTGTAGGATGATTTTCTCACAAAATTTATTAGTAACAACCACCAAATACAAGCGCTTTCATCTCACAATGAGACTTCATCAGATCTGATGAAGTCTCATTGTGAGATGAAAGCGCTTATATTTGGTGGTTGTTACTAATAAATTTTGTGAGAAAATCATCCTACATGGGAATGTATTTTTATTTTATTCAAATGGCATGAGATGCTAATTAGAAAAGAAAAGGGTTGGATAATTAAGCTTGGTGGACTCTCTCCTCCAGGTCTAAATGAACATCTGTTGGATATTTTAGTTTCAGGCATCTTTTTTGCATATTTATGTATATGTGCTGTAATTTGATATGAATTTTTCATATTTTATGCATCATTTTTGCTTTTGTATGTATATTTGTTGTGATGTTAATTATTATTGGTGGAGGGTATTTATGTTTAAAACATGTTCAGTAGTTCTGGTGTATTCAATTAATTATTTATGAATTACTATTTACTGGCTATTTGGTGGTGCTCTAGTTATTTATAAGTGGGTGTTTTTTACTCACTTTTTTTTGACATTGAAAAGGCGCTTCACATGAGGCCAAAACCGGTCTGTCTTTTATAAAAGAGGATTTCTTCCCCATTAGGTGCTGGCTGTTTTTTGATTGATTGTGCTTGTTTGGGCCTTTGCACCTGCTGTCTGGGTGAAGGTCTTTAGATTGTTGGAAACTGAAGCACCCAGAAGAAACTCATGTGACCACAGGGAAGACATGCAGACTCCACACAGAAGGCACCCCAGCCAAGAATCAAACCAGAGAACCTCTTGCTGTGAGGTTTCAACGCTAACCACTGCACAACCACGGTCACACCATGATGATGTTCTTAATTTCAAGTTTTAAAATCATGAGGATGAAGCCAGTTAAGTAAAAAAGTCACATGATGCAAAAAAGTAAACTAACATTTCAGCAAATGGGAATTCAGAACAGATTTTAAAGAAGCTTCATCATTTAAACCTGGATACGTTGCAGCATTACATAATCCAATCAATTTTTACAGTCTATTATGCTACCTCCAAAGACATTCAAAAATCTTGGCTCAAGCACACAAAAAGGTCTGCACTTTTATGTTATTTTGTCTATATAATTGGGTTTGTTCTTTTGATTTTAAAACCTGAAACAGCTTGGGATTTGCTATTTGCTTTTAATAAACTTTTCAACTGACTATCATTTCAGTTTTTGGATTTTATTGGGGTTTTAAGTTCTGTTTTTCTTACAGGCAGAAAAGTTCTTTCTATGGTTTACTTTCAGGGTAGAGCTGAGGTGGTATGTATTGTGGTTAGGAGTGATTTGGCAAGGACACTGAGGATATTCCCTTCTTTTGGTATTTGCCATGTATTGTATACATGCACATGAGCCAACAATAACTCGGGCATATGAAAACTGTTTAACATCTGACCTAAAGGAAGGCAGCATATCCCATTGATTTATCAGAAATCAGTACAGGAACATGAATCAAGAGTCTGATGAGGGAATTGGCAAAGGTGAGTATGCTACCTGCTGAGTCAGTGACAATGACATGTACAAGCTTCTGTGGCGAAGTCTACAATGTTAGTCTTAAGCTGTTGCTCATCCTCTGTCAATCTTCTGCAAGGTTACCAAGTGCCTTCTTAGTGACAGTTAACCAGAAACATGTTGCAGCTCTACACCTTTAAGGAAACAGCAGTCCATATTCCCTAAACATCTCCTAACCTGCCCAGATCTGTTTTCAGAGTCTTGATTGCCAATATACCACAACGCTTGCTAGCACAACACATTTATTTCATGCAACATGATCTCACAGATGTTTCAAGGTTATAAGTATCTTTAAAATGCCACATTTTACTACTTCATGAACTAGGAAGGAACACTCGATGGAATGAGACAGTTATGGACAAATTCACCATCTTTTTCTTGCCATAATTTTTATTTAGATAATACATTACTCTATTTCACAGTAGCATGGACATTTCATGTATAACAAAATACTTTTTCATCCTTCTCTGCTTGACTATACATTCTTTATATCTGAAATGTTTTTCAAAGCAATAAATAGTTATCCAGTGAACATGACTCTTTACACAATACATCAATCATACTAATACACAATCATTCTGGATACTTTTCAATAGACTTCAAAACACAATGTAAAAAAATAAGGTACAGACATTTTAAAAACAACTGCAGTGGCAATATAAACACGTGTCAAACAGAAAACACTGATGTATATTTGTTACATTTCTCTGTCTCTCCCCCACCATCACCACAGAAGATGATGTACAGTTTGAAACAGATACCTACAAATCAGCAATTCATTCTATAATAGATGTAGCCTCTTTTTTTTTTTTTTTATCAAAGACTAACAATTTCACACCGTGGTCAGACTAGTAAGAAATTTTTAAACAATGGGATCCTTCTCTAATAAGCCCATCCACTTTCTCTTCAAAGCGTGTTTTTTTTTAACACCTGTGTGTTTTAACTTACAATAACAATGTTTACAGGGCATGTGGACCATTACAACTTTGTGCTGTCAAAGAAAAAGACAGACAGAAATATTCAAGTTTGGCTTCTGACA